>NW_026294739.1:12886964-13067801 GCF_026119805.1 Tympanuchus pallidicinctus | reverse complement strand
CTCTGTGCTTAATTGGTCTCAATGGTGGGGGCTGAAATGAGACGGTAGTTCAAGGTGCAACACATGCTATACCTGAAATTGCAGCCTGTGAGCTGCTGCACAGATGTCAGCTTTTTACTCATGGACTTACCACTGGGAAATCAGAGCGTTCCTACAAAAAGTGACAAGGGATGTCTGAGAGAATCTTGCAGATTTTCAGTGCTCAGTATGAAACTGACTAGAGGGAAATTTAGAGAGGGTGACTGGTAGAGGAAGAAAGAGGGAGATGCACAGAACTTAGGAAGTTTATCAAGGTGAATTTCAGTGTCTTCATTGAGTGATCAGCGTGCATAACTTGGACACAGGAGAGTATTTAGTGGGAACAGTTATCAGCAAAGAAGGGAAGAGGATGTTTCTTCCTGTCCATCTGTTGGTCTTTTACAAGTGAATTGGGCTGTGCCACAGGATTCAGATCAATGTGGTTAGAATCTTTTTTTTTTTTTTTCCGTGGGTGTGCATGGTCTCCAGAAAATGCAGGCTTGTTGCTGACTGGATCATACTGAGGTTAAAACAGTTAAAGGATTGATGTAGTTTTCCTGTTTGGAAATGCTGAGGGTAGGAAGATAGCAGTTTTGCTGTTTGGCAGCAGAAAGAACTCCCAGGACGAATGATTTCACACAGCCAACAAACGGGTTGTATGTGACTAGACAGAACAAAAGCAGGCAGGCAGTGGAGGCTATCTGTAGACTGGAGTACATTAGCAAGGTCAGGTGGCCTAGTCACCTCTGCTACACACTGGTGAATCTGCATCTGAAGTAATGAATCTAGTTCTGTTCTTCACAGGACCAGAGAGGATTCTTGCTTAGAACAGATGGCAGCTGGAGCCCAGCCTGAGGTCTGGGACAGTGACATGGCATTGTTAAGGCAGAAACGGTTATGGGGCTAAATAAACCCCTGTCCCTCAACAATTTCTTATCATTGACTTCAAGAGGCTGCTGCCAATAAGTTGAGGACCAGAATGTGAGAAGCCCCTGACTAAACTTGTGTGGCTTCTGAAGGTAGTTAGAGCTCACCTGCCTGACAGCACTGCTGCAGGCTGGAAGCTCTAATGTGGTTTGCACTATGGATTCAGGATGCTGTGATGTTAATCTCTTCTTAAGTCATCTAGAGGAAGTGGAGGAATAAATTCTCAAGCTATTAAAGCTGTTCTTACAGTGGATTTCTGACTGAAGCCTTGCTTTTTATTTGCTTATAGGGAGTTCCCCTGACAGAAAGCTTTACGTTCAATTGTAATCAAACAGCAACAGTTACTACTTATGAAGATTACTGTATCAACATGTCTGTTGTGATGTATGTTAGACAAAGAACTGAGACTAAATGTTCAACCTTGTATTCTCAATAATTCTCATTATTGTTCCAATAGTGTGCAGGAGAGATCCACATGAAATAGCACTTAAGCCTGGTGTAACACCTTATTAGTGTGTATGCATGGTGCAAAACAGCTTTGGAGGAAATCAAAACTGGGACTTGATGCTTGTCTGTTTCTCTCAGAATCCATTTCCTTTCGATTCTTTACCCAGTGAAGCAGAGGGGGGACAGTAGAGAACTTTTCAAGGTGGTTTTAGCATTGCTCACTGTAGAAAAACAGCCACTGCTTTGATTTGTAACAAGTACAGATTATTTCAAGAGATCAGGCAATGTTCATGAATATTGAAAGGAATTGAGCTCAGATTTGAAAGGGTTTGGATCAGTAAGAGATTTTGTACCTAACTCAGAAAAGGAGCTGGGGATAAAGATTAGGATTTAAATAATGATCCAAAAATCCTGTATGATACTTAGAAATGTTTGAATATAAAGTCCAATTTCAAACTTGCTGCCAGGGAAATATCTGCTGTTTTAGGAGAAGCTTTTCTGACTTTTTTTTGAAGTTACTGTGACGGACAAATTGTATCTGAATAGGAACTCTATACAATTTAGCTGGCATCAGACAGAAATTGGGAATCAGCTATCATAGTTTTATAGGCACCTTATAGCCTCTGAAGTTGGCTGAAAAGGAAAATGTAAGCAGGACTAGTGCCAGCAACAGATGAAAGGTAGGAAAACTATGTTGTCAGTCCTTGCAAAGAGAAAGCCTGTGTTCGATGCAAGTAGTAAAGAGTTCCTATTCAAAGGTCAGACTCAAAGCTTCTGTACTATATGAGTTAATAAAATGACTTCTCTCCTTGTCCAGATGTTGAGCAAATGTTGCTACAGCTGTAGCTTCTTGCCCATTTCTTTTTCTGAGAGAGCTTTACATCACTACAGGAGGAATCCTTAGGTGCACTCTCTAACAGAATTCACTGTTTCCCTATCTCCTAGCTTTCTTTGGCTTCCCAGCTGAAACCCTAATCTGAGTGGCTGCCATGTCACAACACTCCTGTTTTGACACCGATTGCTGCTCCCTTTCCCACTTAACACAGATGTAGTCATTAGGATGACTTGCATCCTGCTGCAAGCAATATGTCCGATCTTTAACAAAAGTATTGTTTAAAGGGCTCTAAAGATTTTGAACAAACTGGCCTGGCAGGGGGACTTTCAGCTTCCCCTCCCTTATGGGGGCAACAGCCTGTGTTTGTAAACAGAGTCTTACAGGACTAGTGGGAGCCACTAGAGGACTGTCAGCTAGTTAATTGGATGTCAGCTCCCTGCCGGGGATAAAGGCTAATGAGTCATCCTGCATAAAGAAAACGGCCCAGTGAGAAAGGCAAAGAATTGCACAGCAATAATCACATACACAGAGAAGCTCGCAGCTCGCTTGTTGGGATAAAGGCAGGGCAGCATTTGGGGACAGGGGGCTTCCCAGTTTGGTTTTAGTTGAATAGAGATTAAGCAGGTTATGAATGTATAGAGGTGAGATATTGCTGGTGTGTATTACGCGTGAGCATGGATGCATGAGCAGTTGCTCTGTATGCAATATAAACATTTTTAGACCTCATATTTTTGTTGCCTTTATGTTTTCTTTCATCTTTGTGAAGTTCAGAAATGGAAATGGCTTTCTAATGGGGAGTTTACTGCAGGAAGTAACAAAAAGGAGTCACAAAAGGAAAACAGCAATCGTTATATCAAGCTGGAAAGTTACTTTTTCTTCTTGTGAAAAGTGAAATCAAACAAACAGTCAAAAAAGCCTGTTGAAAAAATGTGTTCTAAAGGGATGAGGTCTTTGTTGAGAACCTAACATTTTGCAAAATGTATTTATTTATTTATTTATTTTAGAATTCAGCATTCTGTGCATAAATATATATCAGTGTAGTTACATGAAAAAGATTGGAAGTCTTTTTATGTGCATTCTTTTCAGAGGATGAAAGAGAGAAACACTGGATTTTGGTTTAAGTTTTATAATAAGGGCATATGTTGCCATTTTATTTTTTTGTCAAAGCAAGGGCTAATAACAGAGAAATAGGCAGACATACAAAGAAGATAATACAATGCTTAAAAGAGTCTTAGAAGAGATATCTGTAAGAGATCCTGGGAAGTCATTAGACCCCTGTAGATGCCCTAAAATAGGCTATTTCTACTTAAGCACTGCCTGACAGGTATTCATCTAGCCAGTTCCTAAAATGCAGGAGAATGGAAGTTCCTTAGCTAACCAGTTTCAGTACCTCACTATACATCTGTGGCAGTTCTTCCAGATGCTTAACTTAAACCATCCTTGTAGCATTTGAAGTCCATTGCTTCATGTTGTGTATTTCTTGGAAATAAAATCAATCCTCTTTCAGCAACCTTTGCCATATTGAATTATTTCCTTAAATCTTCTTATCTTCTTCCTGGCAAACATTATGTTGCTTTTTCCTCTTTCCTGGTATCCTGTCCATTAATCTTAATGGTGTCTCCAAAGGAGTTTCTATAGACATTATTTATCACTTTCCTGAACAACCAGAAGGGGAGAAGAAAGAAGAGGAAAAAAAAAAAAAAGCTAAAAGAAGACATACTGCAAAGACAACTTGTTAGTTGGAAGAACTTTGTAGGCAGGAGCTACTGGCTATTTGGAGTGTGCTGGGGTTGTGAAGATGGTGGTGGATGCAGCTAATCCACAGATGGCATCTAAGGCTTCAACAGTTCTTGGTCCTGTCTGGCCCACCCTCATCTTGTCCTTTATGACACACAAGTAATATGTGCTCTGATCCTATTATAATTCATAGCGATAGCACCAGGAAGATCTGTATGTGTCAGTGCTTTTGAGTCAGTCAAAAATGGCAATTTGTATGGGCTGAGAGCCAACTGAAGAAGCGTGATGTTGGCTTCTCTCCAGATTTATGCAACATGCTGGATTTTATCAGTGCTTCTATGAGTTTGTGTTTTTTTTTTTTTTCAATACAGGCTTGGAAAGCAAATATGCAAAGTGATGTTTTCATTTGATCTACAGTCTGATACAGCTGAATATGTCCACAACTGTTCTGAAGCAGTCAAGGAAATATTTTTCTCCCTCTAGTTTCTAGAATTGCTGAAATATTAGTGGCCTGGGACTGTGGGACTTCTTGATTAGGGAAACACTCTATTTTGAAGTCTTCAGCAGCTGTAGTAATCATATGAGCTCCTTTCTGCTCTTTTCTTCGTTGGGCTTCTAGCCATGCCTTTTAATAGGTTGCTGTTCTGGAAATAAAGATTTGTAATGAACTGGTATTTATAACAAGAAAGGCAGCTTGCAGGGCACTGGAAGGATGGTGTAGTTCCAGCTATCCTAAGGAGGGTGAAGTACTGTGTCACCTGCTTTCAGAGCAGTATTGAGTCATATTAGCTGGATAGCATGATGTATTTACCTGGCTGCTGCTAGTTCAATTCTGTGGAAAAGAGTCAAAAGCCTGTCTGTCAATCCCACACCAAATTAAAACAGAATCAGAGAATTAATGCTCTTTATAAATGCAGGTTAAGCACACCATAAGCATGCTGCAATTACAGTTAGCTGCTGGGCTAGTGCAATCCAGTAGCACTGAGCTTAGGAATTGAGTATACAATTAATAGGAGCTTATATTAAAGGCATTAGTAGAGTTACAAAAGCTTTGTAACAACAGTGTGACCCACGGTTGGACACAAACAATGTGTTTTTGTGTGCTATAATTAGCACACACAAAAACTTCCTATTACCTTGACAGTTTTTCATTTGTTCTTTAAAGAATTGAGCAATGTAAAGCATTGTTGGCCCATCAGAGATGGGAGCTGGGCTCTCGTTGTGGAAGTGTGTTGTCACTGTTTGGGCAACTTGGGCAGTGCCAGCTGGTCAGTAGAGATACCTGACAAAGTCACTTAGCTACAAGGTCAGAGTCTGCCCACATGCTGCTTGTGTGTGCCTGAGTGACACCGGGACTGGCACACAAAGAGTCACTGCCAGCCCTCCAAAGAACCTCTTCTCCTTTTTCTCCTTCTTAGTTCTGAGACAAGTAGATCTCAGTGCAGAAAAGTATTTTGCTCTGTTGGAGGACCTGAGAGGCAAGAAATGAATGCAGAGAGTGAGGATGGGATTTTCTCATACATGAGCCTAAGAAGAAGAAGTCGTGCATTGAATTTAACACCAACATGGCAGTATTTGTGATCTGTGAGAGCTGGCATCATTGAGATCACTTTTCAGACCTGGGACAAAATTGGAGGAGGATTGAACAAATTGCACAAATAACAGGTAGCAAGGTGTGAAGGTTATGTGACGGAACAGGTTTGTGTAGAACCTCCAAACCTGAAGAGGTGGAGAAAAACAGCTAATGGAGGACTGAAAACCCTTTGGAGGCAAAGTGTTTGACAGCAGTTTATTTGCTCTGAATCCTGGATGCAGCTTAAAATTTAGATGGTACTTACATGTAGTCTTCTGGGGACTCGTTATCTGTGGGACTGAGGAGGAGGTGAAAGAAAAAAGGTTGTGTTCACCTGCAGCCCAGACAGTGTGCACTTGTGCCAATTAGCTACTGGGCCACTGATGTCTGTGGCAGGGCTGGCAGCAAGTACAGACCTGTGGCAGTGAAGGATGTGGCACTGCCCTGTAGTTGGTAGGACTGAAAGTACAAAGACATCAATCTATTCCCTTTGCTCCGGCTGTCATCCACTACAGACTGTCTCTTCTTGCATTTCTTGAGGATATGTGTAATAAGTTTTTTTTTCTCACTAAGCAGAACTTCTGAAAAAAGGAGAGATGACTGAGTTATGGTAGAATTTCTGATGGGGCCTTTCTATGCCAGGACAAGCACCCTTAAAACTTCGTAGAGACCAGAGATCATCCAGAGAGCAGTAGTGTGCAGTTCTTCTGGCCAGCCACTGAATCCTTTTTTCCTTGTTTGCCACAAATACAGTCAGTTCCTAACTGTAGGTCTGCTGTGGGGCTCTTTGTCATACACTCTTTTGAGCTGATTTCACGCTTGTGTTGATATGCTTTTCTTTCTGAAGATCTGGCTTATTCCCCTTCAAAGCCCATTTATCATCTCCATGAAGCTCTTCTCTTCTGCTGTCGTCTTCCAATTTTGGGGACAGATATTAATTCCCAAGGAACACTGTGTCTTTCAAAACATCCTTACTGCATGGCTTTCAGGTTTTGTAAGAACTTTTATGATATTACCTTTACTATTTGGAAGAGTGTGTGGGTTTTTTTTTTTTCTGTTCCTGAGTTTCAAAAATTTTCCACTTGAGGAAAACCTTGTACGTTTTTGAGTGGATGCAGAGGATGTCAGAATTATTGGATAAAGTAATTGTTATTGCTTCCTTTTTTTTCTATTAACTACACAGCCTGTGCTGGAGATTTTTATAAAGCACATTTTGCTAGCGGCTGTGGCTTTCCTGTAGTGCACTAATATGTAATACAAATGACATCTGTCATATTTGATTTGTTCTGGTGCTTAAGTTCAGGGAGGAACAGATCTCGCTTGTGATGGGAAGTTTTGAGTATCTCCCTGTGTGTTAAACTGTCTCGTAATTTGTTAGGGTCAGATAAGAGGGCTGTTGTTTGCTGAAGCTGAAATAGAAGCCCTACCTATGCACTAATCACTAGTACTAAATACAAAGGCAACACTTCTACAAGTTCCTGAGCTGCAGATGCCTTGTAATTAGTGAGTTGTGGGGAAGTATTGCCTTGCTCTTTCATTCTTACCTGGGCATCCACTTCTGGCTGTGGAAGAGGAGAGATTATGAAGCTGTATGGCCCCTTAGAACCTTTATGTATTATTCATAAAGACTAATTGACTAACTTTCTCCTCTCTTCAAAATAAGGAATGGTTATAAAGCTCTCCTGTGTCACCTTGCTTAATTTGATCAGTGTTTGCCACTTCTCATCCAAAAGGTGCTGATAGCTGGAGGGATAATGTTATCTGGGATTTTGCCTGTGATGAGTTACAAAGCTGAATAAAATAGGATGTTCCAACCTAGATGATAATTTCCTGCCTCACCTTCATTGCGAATGGTGACAAAACTTCAAATAACAAAATTATTGAGTGACATTTTGAGAATAATGTTAAATTAGAAAATGTTATTAGATTTACTTCTCGTTTCAGTCTGTCCTATAAATGTGCTGTAGGTTATCTTCGGTTGTGTGTCCTTCTGTGCTCCCTGATTCTTGGCTAACTGAGATGTGTTACTTTCCACCCAGTCTGTAGTGGGCTTGCAAAGGCTTTCTCCTCTGCATTTCTTATAATCTGTGGCAAGTTTTTTCACTGTTTTTTCCTTTTTAAAATTCCCCTTATTAACTGAACCTTTCAGGTTCTGCCATTCTAGCTTTTGTTCTTTGGTGTTGCTGTAATAAAATTGTAAGATGAAGCTATGTTTGCCTCGATATTCTCTGTTGGTGTGCACATCTCATTTTTATATGAGTAGAAATGTACATTTCTATTTTTATATATATGGACACACACACATACGTATACCTAATCTGTTTTATCCCACTGTTGTATGCCCCAAGTCCAGATAGGTTTCATACACAAAGTCTGACTGTCTGATTGTTGCTATTATGCTTCAGAATATGTTTTCAAAAATAATTTCCTGCCGCATTCCTGACTGTATTTGTAGGCTGAGTTTATCCTCTTCCCTGCTGTTCCATGATCTGCCCCTAGGTTACTAACAACCCCAACAGACAGCCTGGCTCATGCTACCTGCTGCTTAGATGCAGATTAACTCACTGCCAGCCATATGGACTACCGACTTCACAAATTCCTCTCCTTTTGCTTTCAGTTCTCTGAAAAGTTAATGGACAGTTTGCTGGTAAAGAAAACACAAAACAAAACCCCAAACCTGTGACATAATCACCTGGGCTTAACAGAACTGGCCCCTCCATCTGCTTTTACACTGGGATTTGTGCACGTAAAGCAGAATATGGTGCTGTGTGCATGGTGGGTTCATGGTGGTGGCTTTCCCTTATGGCATATGTACTTGTTCAGAATGGAATGTAATTGGATAAAGGCATATGCATATATTGCACATGTACAAACATATATGACCTTTTATTCCTAAAATAGTCCCCACCGAGAGGCTGGACTTCAATCAGTGTTAACACTTGTGTTGTCATTAGTTGCTTTCTCTGCTAAGTTTTCTGGCCTGAGCTCTGGTCCTTGAAACCTACATCACTTTAAGTGTTATTAGATTGGCAGATCAAATTTCAAGGTGATTTTCATAGAGAATTATGAAGGCATACAAGATACAGGAGTGTGGATGTTATGCCTGAAAAAGAGATTTTTCAGTAGGTTAAGATGATGTGACATCAGATAAATCAGGAGAGGGCCAGAAGAAGGTCTATGATATATTACTAGTGTTGCATCTCAAGATTTTATCAGAAAACTGAACTTTTTACATGCCCAGCATTAAGTGTGGGAGCACCACGTGGGCTCTCTGCATGTACAAGTACATCCTGAGCACTCTACTTGTAATTCTTCATATTGTCTAGGGCAGATGGAGATGTCCAAAGGAGGTGGGTAGTATTAGCAGTTGCTTTCAATCTGTGCCTGCAAAAACGTGACACGTTTTAAGACCCAAGTGAAATGTGTGTTAAGCCAGTTCAGGTAATCACTAGCCGTAAAACATTTATATTTCTGTCACTTAGGCACTCTTGTATTTAAGACTTAGATTTCAA
Organism: Tympanuchus pallidicinctus; assembly: GCF_026119805.1. Lineage (NCBI taxonomy): Eukaryota > Metazoa > Chordata > Aves > Galliformes > Phasianidae > Tympanuchus > Tympanuchus pallidicinctus. The sequence goes on along the minus strand of NW_026294739.1, from coordinate 13,058,752 downwards.
GCATGCCACCTCCAGTAATTTGTGAAAGTGAATCTCAGTTTTGCTCTGCAGTTTGTAACATCTGAATTCCTACACAAGCTGATACAGAATTATATACATATTGATATATATATTGATATGTATTTATGTATATATGCACACTTTTTTCTTTTTTTTTTTTTTTGCTAAAAGTTGGGTCCTTAACTTCAGACTTCATATGTTGCATCCTAACTTGAAAACATTGGTCTATATACTCTTTATGCTTCTTTTCAAAAAGTCTAAATAGTTATGAAAATGAGAAGAACTGATGTTAGGCAACTGATATGCAACAATATGAAGGGCCTGGAGGATCAAGCTGTAGGTGTCTCTGTTCATTACAGTGGAGTTGGACCAGGTGGTCCTTATGGGTCCTGTCCAACTCTGTCGATTCTATGATTCTGTAATAGCCACTGTGATAGTCAAAGCAGTAGTGAGTTAATGAGTGTACATTTTCTGAAGTTCTACTGGAATGGTTTATTCTTTGAACGTTTTGGTGAATAAGAAGCTTTGGGAAGAATCACGTGAAAAATGAAAGTATAATTTAAACTGTTTAAAATAATTCTGTGCAATATTCTCAGATCTCTAAATGGGAAATATTTATATTTTCAAAATCCCTCCTGCTTTCTCCTATATTGCACCACAGAAATTCAAAGCTATCTTACTGGAACTCATCCAGTCCTTTGCAGGTTCCCCCTTTTCCTCACTTTTCTGCAAAATTAGCATTTTGGCTGCCATTTTTGGGTTTTCTGATTTTTTTTTTTTTCAGTCTTCAGGAAAAGAAAAAATATCTTAGAAATAAAAGTCAATGTTCTGTAGCTTCACCAGTGACAGAATACAGCCTGGTATAGGATGAAGGAAAAGGGAGAGGCAATTATATAGACAGTTTTTACTTTCCAAATGATGAGTGATTTTCAACAAACAATTTCTGGTGTATCCAGAAATATCACTGCTTGTTACTTTTTCAGCTGAGTTACTGAATATCCATAGAAGAGTCAGGCATTGATAGTAGGAAATACTGAAAAACTGTTTGAGTTTCATATCAGTTGGTGTGCTCAGCTTAGATGATACTGAGTCTGATGCTTCAGAAAACTGAAGAGCTGTTACTAAACAAATTAGTTACATGAAAGCACAGATTCTGACTTCAGTTTTAACTGAAAGGGATCTGTAAATGATTTTTGAAAGTGATGTCTGAAAATAGTTGTATCTGTTCTTATTTAATACATTTAGTCATATGAATGCTTTTAAGTTGTCCACACAGTCAGAGACAAATGTTGTGTTTTTACTAAAGCTGGCAATAGGAAAATGAGATTAAAGGACAGAGCTGGTTCTCAGGTAGATTTGTTTCTGCTAGAAATTTTGATGCTGAGTCTCACCTGTATAGAAAAAATGTAGAGCTATCCATCATTCTTGGGATCCTAGGGAACTAAACATCTGAGGACATCCATCCTCACAATTGCTGACTGTGACCCTCCATGTCATTCTCTATGGTTAGATGGATTTATTTGTGTGACTGAATTTTCTACCCCTAAGCTTAATGACAAAAAAGCCCTCATTTTCATCTCAAAACCGTACTGAACATTTACGTTTGTATTTAAGATGGATGGGACTGTCCCTTAACTTCCCTGTTTCGAATCAAATGTATTTCATCCCCTTAAGTTTACATGGCTGTTGTGACCTTCTGAAAGAGCAGGGCAAAGGCAGGCCTGAGGGCTAGATATGTTGGTGTTGTGGTTTAACCTGGAAGGCAGCTCAGTACTACACAGCCCAGCCTCCATCGTGCTCCCATCACTCAGCGATGCAGCAGTGCTATTAGCACAGGTTGGCTGAAACCAGGACAGTTGAGAAGGAAGGAGAACAATGGTCTTTCTTTACTCTTTGGAACATGGGGATGTTTGTTTAGTTCTAAGGTTTGAAATCCCTCCTCCTCAAGGAGAGAATTGAAGATGGTGGGCCCAAATTGCCAACCTATGTAGTGCCCAGAGCTGGCCAGGAGCCATGGCTAGACCAGGCTGTGTGTGAGGAGAAGGGGCTCACTGCTGTTTTCTTCACCTACTTGGCCTACATGGACTCCTTGCTGACTGATGGCATTGTCCAAGAAGTGGGCACGATGTCCATTTGTAAGGGTTTTTCCTCTCAGATAATACACATTCAGCTTGAGTCCTCTGTCCGATCCTTGTGTAATGAATATTTCCCAGCAGGACAATGACTTGAGCTGTGGCCTTGGGTCCTTGGGAGGAGGCTGGAAGAGTTTTCTGTATCAGCAAATACCTTGGGAGTGAACATGGGATATTTAGTGAGCACGTGCAAGCTGCCATGAGAGCAACAGGGAACCAAACTCTTAATGAAACCCCTTGACAGGAGAGTAAGGCTGGCTGGCGTTGTTGCTGGTGCTTAGCTCTGGTGCTGACGCCAGACAGGCACTGTTGAAATAATCCTCTTAAGGAAAGAAAGAGTAGAAAGCATGTCCATCTGTTGCATGTATTCTTTGGCTGCAGCATTTGCTGTGTCTGATTCTTGTACATTTCTCCCTGCCTTCCCACTCTAAAGTGTGACAGGAGATTCTAGGAAGGGAGAAACACTTGAAGTTGTGATTTCCATTTGAACGTGGATATAATCATGGATACGGAAAAGAACGCAATAGAAGTTGGTCTGTTTCCCATGAATCACTTTGCATGTGGGCTGGCAGCCTTTATAGCCTGACTTTCTGCCCCTGTTCATACACAGAATCATAGAATGGGTTGGATTGGAAGGGGCCCTCCTCATTTCTTCTCCATCACTGAATCACACTGCTGCTCTCTTGATATGATTGCCTCCTAAAGATCTTATATAGAGACATTCCATGATCCATCAGCATTCTTCTGAAGTTCTGCTGATGGTTTGATACCTTTGGGACGAAACAGATGCTGAGATCAATCTTCCAGGACCCTTCTGTCCTGGCACCAAAGTCCTGAATTGAAACACCTGTGTTTTATGAAGGGAAGGAAGCTCTGGTCTAGATCTGATTATTGCTGATAATAATCTGAAACAAATCTGCAGGGTTTTTTTGTTTTGTTTTGGTTTTTGTTGTTTTTAAAGAGCCACAAGATCAGATCTCCCACTAAATTTAAAGAGCCTGAACAGAGCTACGAAACACAGAAGCCTGGGAGTCTGGTGCCTCAGGGTGCTCTGAAAGAAATGCGTAATGCCACAGACCCATGAATCAGAACTTGCCATCTTCAGACTAAAAAGACAGATCTCTGTATCTCCAGAAGAAGATAATGAATCTTCGTACTCTGTTCACCCTGGTTTTACCTTTACTCCTGATTTTTTTTTAGGTTATGAACAATCCTTGGCTCTTACTTTGTGACATTAAGATGTTTTTAGAGTAGTGTCACATAGCATCCTTTATGTACTGTGCTCTTGCTTTCCTAAGAGAAGCTGGTCTCAGTCATGTGGGTTTTTGTCTTTGTACTGGCCAGGTCAGGTAGAGGAGCAGTAAGTTTATTTCAATATTAAGCCGTCAGCAGATTAAAGCAATATACTGTAAGGAAAAGGAGGTTCCTGAACATTATTAAGTCTTTAGTTTGGGATTAGGAGATTTTAAGACACATTTAATTAAACAGAGCAGGGACACCTTTATAAACCTGGAGTTGGGGTTAATTCATTCCCCTAATGTGTTCCATTTCTTCATTACACAAAGATGAAACAAATTCCATGTTGTACTTGGGGAACCCTGGTAGGGAATGTGGAGTTTCATCTGCAGACAGTTCAGTGCACTGAGAGGACATGATTAATAACAGTGTCAGGGGACTCTTAGTGATGGAATGAAATGAAATCAAGCCATGTTTTACAGCAAACCATTCCCACTCCAAGCATTTTCATGGAGATAATACCCTTGCTGAAGGACAGGAACCAACCTGATAAAAGAGACCCTTCAGAGCTACAGCAACATGGGGTAAGAGGAAAGGAAGATCCAAAAGTTGTCAAGAATGAATGAATAATGGACTATAGGTGATAGGTGTTTATTTGACTTTGTACTTGGCATCTCTTGGACTGTGTCTTGTTTCAGTTAAGTGATGATGTTGGTCAGTGTGTGCTTCCCACTTTTGCCTTTTTCTGGACCCAGTGGCTCAGTGTTCAAGTAATGCAAGATTTGCAGAAGAGAATACTGAATTATTTGTGTTAACAAGTGGTGGGTGTTTCCTCTCTAGGCCTGAGTGAATGTAATCCTGGGTCTTAAATTGTGAATTTAACATGACATGCATACTAAAGACATTAGAGTTTCAGGATAAATGAACGAATGTGTCTTGATATTCAGCAATATTTCAACAAATATTGTTTTGGGGATAGAAAGGCAACTTTTCTATTCTTTTAAGTAATGTATCTGGAGATCTTTAAATCCAAGAAGAACCATCTTGCCTCTCACAGTGCAGCTCTGGCAGTTTTCTTGTTAGTTCTCTTTGTACTGGTTGAGGTTTTGTATATGAATAAAGCATCCTTTCCCAAAAGGCATCTGCCTTGATTGAGTTGCTGGGGGAGGAGGTCTGAGAGTCAATTCCAGTTTTTAATCAGTGGTGTGTTTTATAGTTTCCATTTTCTTTCCATTGTGAGCAGCAGCTTCCAACTGTTGAAAGATACCTGGAATGGGAAGAGTACTCGTATGCTGCTTTTGGTCTACATCCTAGCTGTCTTTATTTGGTGGGCTGAACAGCATGAACTGAATGTTCATGGCAGCCCAAGCTTCTGCATCCTTTACAACTGTTTTCTCACTTCTTTTGTAAATATCTATACAAATCTGATATGAGTTCGTGGTGTAGGCAATCGCAGCTGGCTGAATCAAGGATACCAGAGAAGTCCAGTTTTTCAAAGCGTTCCTTAAGAAGTCATCTATAGTTAATGCACCATCAACAATGCTTTTGGTCAGAACACTTCATACACATGGAATTTGGGGAAAATTTTAAGCTGGGGAGGAGTCGGGATTTGGCTTTGTGTAGTATTCTGGATGCAACTCAGAACAGACTTAATTTTCTCCTAGTTGTTTTCTTTTTCTCCTGCTGTTTTGTTTCTAGCATACTAAACAGCTTGTTTATAGCACGGCTGTGTCACTGTTGACATGCAGATCTAGACTCTGGCCCTGCAGATAGTTAAGGAAGGGAAATAATGCCACCTTATGTCCTGATTTGTCACTGCCGAGCCTGATGTTTCAAGTCGGATGTATTTTCAGCAAGGACTATTTTGGACTATGCTTCCCCTGGTTTGTGGAGTTATTTCCACTTGATCAGAATGGATATGAGATGGATGTGGAATGCTTAGTGTGTTGGTAATGGTTTGGCTTCTGCATTGCCTGAACTGCAGAACCAAGTACAGATTAGCCTCAGAGGTCTAACATCAAACCAGTGAATATTTGCATGAAATTCTTCCTGGGTTATTAGTAAACGAGGCAAACTTTATAAGTGCAAAATAAATTTTGGGTTATGTTGCGTTGATTATAAAATCTACAAAATGAACGTAAGTACTGTAAAATAAGTGACACTGAAAGTGAGTTGCATCGGAAATGTGCATTTATGGACAGAAGTTTTCATTACATATACTTCTGTATTTCTGCTATTTGTTTGGTGTTTGGTGTTTCACACAAATGTGGATTTTTTTAGAAAACATGGTTGTGATCTGAAATTAAACAGGGATATGTTTTTTTTTTTAAGTAGTTCAAGCATTAGCAGCAAGCTGGGCAAGAATATGGTCAGGTTTGAAATTAACATTTTGAAAGGGTCTCTGATGATTTATTTTTTTAAAATCTCAATCATTTTGTGGAAAGATTAAGGAAATAAGGAATACAATTGAAGTATTTTGTATGTGATTCTATGTGCAAAATACTTTGTTTTCCTCATTCGTACTCTGGAAGGGAAATTGGCATGCTGCTCTAAATTGACTCACACACTCAAATGATAAGTTTGAAAGAAATGCAACAAAATAATAGAAATATTAAGATCCTCGTACTGAAGGATACCAAGAGGTCACAGCTAAGATCTTAATGTTTATTAAAAAATCAAGTGATCAAAATGAATCATGCTGAGGAACTGCTGCAAGAGCTAGTTAGCTTCAGAAAATACAGATGTGTTTCCTTAAAGACAGTGAGTTCAGTCTTGCAGTGGAGCGGATGTGTTCTTGGTTACCTGCTAAATTTGTTGACATATGGAAAAAAGTACCATAGATTGGTGTCTGTCAGCTTTTTCAGGTTGCCACAGTAGAATGCATTAAGAATAATTGTGCAAATCATAGCTTTTGTGGTCAAACTAAATTATCTTGTATGATTCTCTAGAATCGTGGAATCATTTTCCGGTTGGACCAGGCTCTGAGCACCTGATGAAGCTGTAGATGTTCCTGTTCTTTGCAGGGGAATTGGACTAGATGACCTTTAAAGGTCCCTTCTGACTCAAACAAATCTGTGATTCCGTGAATCAGGGCTTTACACAGGACTGTAATTGAGCAGAAACTGTTCTTCCAATTACTCTTCATTTCCCGTGTGCTAACAGCATGCCTTGTATCTTACAATATGGAGAGGAAATATGGTCCCTTCCTGCTGAAATGGTACTCAAGGAGTATTTCATTTCTCTAAAGAAAAACAGCTCTTGATCTCTCAGTTTTACTACAGCATGAATTTGTTTTTCCTCGTGCACAGATTGCATAGTAGGGGATTGCTGTTGTCTAAGCAACTTCTTTGGGATGGAATCCTTCAGAGAGAATGAAAAAAGAATCACTTTCTTGCTTTTGTAGTCTCTTTCCAGGGTTTTGGCATCACCTCTCCCTGTGTATCCGCTGTGCAGTTAGGAAAACATTTTACTCTGCCTTTGCTATCTTTATGCCTTTGTGGTTTCCTCACCTTCTTTTGGATCGAGTTCATTTCTTTTGCTTTTCTCTCGAACCCTTATCTTCCTTGGTTGAATAGAGCGCTGAAACAGTTGGCAAACTTTGGACATCCTTAATTATCATTAGTAAATTGTTGAAAACACAGTGGACAATTGATAGTCTGGTCTTTGGAGTGCCATTAAAAGAGATTAGAAAAGGCTGTTTGTGTGCGTTGTACAAATTTGTTTGTTTTCAAGCACTGAGAGTATAATGAAAATGTCCCAGCCAGGCTTAGCTGTTGCCGTAGTACCAGCCAAAGCCTGGGACATGCGAATGAAACATCGTTGTTCTGGGTTACCCAGGACCTTTGGGTTACTGAAGCTGGCCCTTCTGAGTGGAAGACTCAAAGGCAAAATGAAAGACAAGTGCAGGCTGACTGCCCTACCTCTCTTTAAACCTGTCCAGGAATGCCTGCCTGTCAGTTGGAAGTAGATTCTGAAGGCACATATGCAAAAGGATATCACTTAATTATGTAAATCAATAATACATTAAGTGAATATCTCAAGTGGGTATATGCATTTCCTCCAGCAAAAAATCAGTAACGAATGCTTCAGTTAAGAATGCATGAAAAAATAATACAGATTCAAACATCATCCAGGAAGTTTCAGTTGGTAGTAATGAATGTTCAGCCTGTTCTCTGATAAATAGGTTGTAACGTGGTTTTGGTTGTACATTTTGCCTGATGTAAAAATATATTCTCTTATTGCTGTGTGCAAGGACTCATCTAAACATTTGGTGTCAGTAATGTCTTATGTCTGAGGAATTTCCCAGCGTAAAACTCCCAGTGTAAAGAGAATGTGGTGAAATGAAAGGACTGAGGGGGAGAAGGATGGAGCCCCGTTGCTGTCTGAAGTCTTCTGGCTCTGGTTAAATTACTATAGAAAGTTATTTCTGGTTTGTATCTTGGATGCATGTGTCAAACAGGAGTGATGTTGGAAACATCCGTCATGCTTTGTAGAAATTCATCTGGCTTTTTCTTTTACATTGCCCATGTGTTTCTAGCAAAGAATCTGTCACTTCATTTTTGGATTCACACATGAGTTTGAAATATTGAAGTGGAGCTTGACTAAATGTCTTAAATTTCTCACTTTCATCAAAGTTCTGAGTGGCTGTACTTCAAACCAGCAATACTTTCTCTCAGGTTTCCTTGGAAGCATGCCGACCTCTAACAAATGCTTACAAACATGACTTTCAAGGTTCTCACAAAGCCTGGTTGGTTTTGATATAGTTTCTGATAGTGCTTTGCTGAAAATTGGTTGTGGGTTGTATTGTCCAAATGCTGCACAGGTATGTATGTAATTTTAATGTACGATGGGAGGATTAATGAGTGTCTGGAGAGAGTTTCAAGCTCCTCCAGCAAAATGAGTTCTGTGAGTTCCAGTATTCTGTTTATACTGTTGGCATTTATCATATGGATATGGAGAAGAGCTGGTCCTGATTTCCCCACATGTGAAGAGTTAGGATGGTTTTTGAAATAGAGGGGATGTGCATTTTGCTGACCCTACAGACTGCCAGACAAAGATGTATAACACCACCCAGTATTATGAATAGCATGAAGAAAAGCTCATATACTGGAAACTGAGGGTCTCCTTGCCAAAAGATGCTGTAGCAGCTAATTTTTACACGTGTTCAAGAAATGACTGGAGAAGTTCAGGAAAGAGAAATCCCGTCAGGGTTACTAAACATAGAAAGCACCACTCTGGCTCAGGAAGCGTCTGAGCTGAAAATAGTTGGAGATGGGTTGAGTCTAGAAGTATCAGATGTGTCGTGTGGTCTGTCTAGCAGCTGCTGTGGTCACTGCTGAGGCCAGTCTACTTGGTTAGGTCAATATTCAATCTCATCCAATATAGTGAGCGTTCTTATGGTTTCTATATTAAAAAAAAAAAATCTCTTAACCTATTTTTCTCATAACATTATAGTCTAGTTTTATTAAATACTGAAATATCAGATGATTGGGTGTGGCTTGACATATTTGCATCCAGAGCTGAGTGAATCCCTGCAAACTGCGGACTGTTGGGCACATAAGTGAGTCTAGATTTGATGCAAAATTTTTACTTCTTTATTTGGACCAAAACCACGCTGTACCAGTGCAAAAAAAAAATCGTGTTTGTGCTCGCTGTGCTTTTCTGTGTGTCTGCTATGCTTTGGGCTCCAAGGGAAGTTCCAATGTGAATCCCAGAGCAACAGTTAAGAAAGCTAGTCTGCACTCTGTACGCTAATAGGACATTGTGTACAACTGCAAGCACTTTTTAGCCAGTGTACCAGCAAAATATTAATTAATCCACTGATTAATCTAAATTTGATAGACTGTCTGACTACCTATTACAGTGACAGAGATGAAGACGCATTTCTCCCTTTCTGACCTAATATGCAGGCAGTGACTTTCAGCAGAGGATCTGAGTATCTGCTGGTCAGTGTGTGCTTGCTTTGCTGGAACAGTTGTCCTCTGGGAAACCACAGAGAGAAAGATGTTAGAGGAGGGAAAAAAAAAAATTCTGGCCTGGTGGCTTGATTAGACAGTAAGAACATGAAAATATATCAAGTTGTCAGTGAATTCCCAGGGCTGATTTAGGCAGAGAAACTGTAATCATTGAAGTAAGCTTTAGAGGCAGGAAGAAGGTTCAAGCAAAACAGGCAGAGAAGTAGAGCTTGGTCTATTCCTGAAGGTCTCTGAATGGCCCCATTGCTGCCCCTGCACACTTTTGCACACACCCTGCATACACCCAGCAGTGTCTGTTTCACATGGCATTGCACGTGATGCAGTTCTTTGGTCCTTCCTCTTTTTGTCCCCCTAATCAATTTTTTCCACTTTCTTTTGGGAAGAAAGAAGAAGTTGTGAAGGGAGGGAGAAGCAATTTCTTTTTAATTGCTTGTTTGTCCTTGTCTGCTCTCCCATCTTTTCACATTTCTCAGAGCAGAGCTGGGGGTGTTTTTGTCTCTCTTTTCTTATTTTCACTAGTACTGATGGGGAAGAATGACATTTTCTGCTTGGATGGAAACCAATCGCTTCCCCAGACCCCCTTGAAAAAGCTTAATTTGCTCAACTAGTCAGTATTCCATCTTCATTAAAAACTCCCAGACTGGAATTTGGGTTTAATCCTTTGACTCACGTTTTTCCTTTTCTCTTCTGCCTTCCACAAACCCACTTATGCTTCCCAAAGTACTTTCCTTACCTCCTTTTTTTTTTTTCTTTTTTTAATTCCCATATATACTCAAGTTACTCTTTGCTTGGGAGTAAAAATGACAAAAAAAATAAAAATAAAAATTAAAAAAATATAGCCCTTACTCAACAAAAGCAGTTAAAACATACCCAAAATAAATAAATAAGTAACTGGAGAAAACAAGCTGCTAGTTTATTTTCTTCTGTCTTCCCCCTAAGGCATGAGGTAATGCCAAACAATTCAGTGTGTGATGCAACTGCCTGATGGACATTCAGCAAATCCCAACAGTAGTAAAGACAGAGTTTACCCAAGCACAATTTGGCAGTGATACCAACCTTCCCAACAAGAGGCTATTTAGAGTCACAATGTGATGCATTTTGAACGTTTTCATTCAGCACAGGATTTAATTGCTCGCTGACAAACCACCTAGACGTTTGTGCCAGCATGTTTGTGACTGGAATTGTTTGCTGTCTGTGCATTGTTTCTGTACACTTGCTCCTTTTTCTTGCAGAGCTGTTCAGTCACCAACTGAGAATCTGAGGCAGGAATGTGACTGCGTACCTGTAGTACTTGCTGATTGAGATGGGCCAGAAGGGACTTCACCCCTTGGTTACATCTTGCGTCTTCCATTTTTCTACTGTTATTTCATCCCAGCAATCTTTCCCCTACTGCCAGCTTGCTCACAGAGGTTAGTGGTGAACGGGATATGAAGATGTAATTAACTGTATTATCTTGACATAGAAATGAGAAATCGTAGCACAGAGAGAGGTTAAATGTCCTGTTGAAGGATATGGAGATAATCTTTGACAGAACGAGAAGTAAACACAGTTCCTGACTCAGTGCCACCAGGGTGATTTAGCACACAGATGGGCTTTAGGCTAGCTAGCTTTGCAGCAGCACAGACACAGCACAGCCTAGAGTTCTCTCTACATTTCTGTCTTTCATTCTTACCTGTCTCACTGGAAAGTCTCAAGGTTGAGTTAATTCTACCAATTTAAAACACCAACACTTTAAAATCTGCTTAACCTTCATAAAAACCAAGTCATGCTCTCAAGTTACAGGTCTCAAAGGCATATTTCAACACATTAGTGAGCTGGGGCCTTGATGTCTGTTGAACGTTTTGGTACCTTGTACAGGAGTAGCTTTGTGCAGGTCAGAGAAGTGTGATGGAGTTATACATGCAGCTCACAGCTTTATTTCATTAGAACTATCCAAGTAGATGAGTCTTATCAGTATCCTTTCTGAGGTGTTAGCAGTGAATTGGCATTTTTAAGCAACTAAAGCACTGAAGTAAAACAAACCCATCTGTTTACCAGTGTGAGCTTGCAGGAGTCTCTGTGTTTGTTGGTACCTCAGTTTCTCCTGCCAAACAGCAGCAGTGTTGATTGTATTCCTTTGTGAAACACTCAGAAACCAGCTGATGCTAGACTCCTTGCAAGTGGGTGCTGTTAGTCTGCAGGAGGTTGCTGTGGATGCTGATCATCTGTGTACAGAAGAGATGGAAAGAGTCCAAAAAAATTCCAGGCTGTCCTGCTTCCTGCAGCCTCTCTGCCATCGCACACAACTTCTGGTATTCTTTGCTTCTGTAATAATTAGCAAATGAGCCAATACAGAAGCACTAGCTTGGGTGGACTGTCCATTCCATGAGGCTTCTAAGTTCTTGTATTTTTTTGCTTTTTTTCTTTTAAATCAAGATAGTGTCTCAAATATGGTGCATGTGCTGACGTTGCACGGTATAGAGCCACCCACTCCTCTGTCAGGTGCTTTTGCTGCCTTTGCATAGGAAGTTACTGCAGAAGCTTGCTGCTGGGACATTACACTTTATGCCATCTTGTTGCATGGCAGAAGTCCAGGCCAGCACCCGCGAGCAAGTCAATGTGTGAGATTAGTTTAATCCTCTCTCAGAACCCTGTGATGGGGAGGGGAAGGACAGTAAGCCAGTGCCAGCGTTTATTTTGTCCACAAGTTCAGTTTGAATAGAGAGGAGAAGGTGGTGGTGGTGGGGAAGGGAGAGAAAAAGCCTTCCTAGAGTTCATTGGGTCTGGAGGGGTGCCAAGCCCAGGGGGCGGCTCACAAATGTGGGCTGAAGAAAAGCGGGGAAAGAAGAGTGGAATGATGATTAGAAATCACAAATGAAAGAATCCCAAACAGGGGGAGAAGAAAAAGAAAACAACAAAAACGTCTCTGCTTCTCTGAATATTTGCAGCAAGGAAAAAATTCCATGCCTTTTCTAAGGGTTCTATTCATTAGCAGATGCACTTGCTGTTTTGCCAAGGGAAAAGGAGCACCCTGTGAACAGTCCTTCCCTCTCTCCTGGGGAGGCACCTACTGGCTCAACCTTGGGGCGAGAGAAAGTACCATCCCTCCTCTACCGAAGCCTCTTTTACGGTCCTGCTTCTTATGAGGCTCTTTGGTTTCTCCCTCCTTTTGTTCCAGCCCTGCCCTCACTGTCTTATTTAAGCCTGCTCCCCACGGTGCATGCAGCAGCCTTCAGAGGGACTGCTTTCCAGGAGAGCTGCTTGTAGTCTGCCTCTTCCACAGGAGATGTTCAGGAGCGTGTTTAAGAGACAGCTGAGGTCACCTCCAGCTTCACCTCCTTTGTGATGCTTATTTTACTTACACTTCTCATCTGTTGTGCATAAGCCCCCAGCGACGCCCAGATAAAGCATACCTGCAGCCGTCTGCACTTCCCAGCATTTTATTTTTCCTCCTCACACATCCTTCCAGCTATCACAGGCCCTGGTGAGAAATAAAAAAGCAGTGCATATCCTGCCCGTTCCTTTATGCAAAAAACAGCTTGCAAGTAGAACTGTGTTCCCTTGGCCAAGCTCCCGAGCCCCATCCCGCCGTCGGGGCTGACCCCGCCTCAGTTTCTGTCTCCTGCCTAAGTGGAGCCAGCAGGGAGGTTTTGTCCCCCAGCTGAAGCTTAGACCGCAGTGCAGAAAGCAGCTGCCTTCGCTCCCCCAGCCTCGCACTCCGTCTCCCCTGCGTCCATGCGGGTCCGGGCGGGGCGCCCCGATAGCGCCTCCTGGCGGCAGAGCAGCGCCATGGCCACCAGAGTTCCCCACCCCCAGCTGATGGGACCATGTGCAGTAACACTTAAATCCAGCACATCCTAGCGTGACAATACAAGACACAGCTATCCTGGGTTTTCAATTACTTCACAGGAAGCTGTCAGGAACGAAATATTCCTGGAACAGCCCACTAAGTCTAGGGTTTAATTCCTCTGTATGTTTTTGTAAAGCAATCTCAGATTATAACTCTGAAAGCAGAAATCCAGGGGGTGAAAATTGTTATACATTTCTCTGGCAAAGAGTGTATGTGCCTGGAAGAGGTGGAGAGAGAAAATCCTATGCTGTTTTTACTGCTCAGCTCTGCACTGAGAGCAGTCCAGGAGAAGGGGTAGGTTAAATTGTGTAAGATATGAGGACTGATTTCAGATGCAGCCTTTATGCATAGACAGTGTTAAATACTGCATAAAAATCAACCAATGACTTTTTTATAGGTGTTTGTTGTTTTGTGTATAACAAGCTTCACTGTTGTTAGCCCTCTTGCACGAGTCAGGGGCATACATTGTGTCTTAAGGCAATCAGCATTACAGCCAAGGTCAGGATGCCGTCTTTAACACTGCAGACAGCATTTCAGGTATTTCACTTTGTGAATACGTTCAGCTGGGGACTGGTTAAACATCCAGCCTTGCTCTTTGTTTTCCCCCTTCCTTGCTAGACAGCCTACACCAAACTCCGATAGTAGTAGCAGCTGTGAGCAACTTGGCATTTTCTTTGTGTGGCAGCAGTCCCTTGTAATCTGTGTTACTTGTATCAGTGTCATGAGCACAGAATGCAATCCTTTCTTGCTAAATTAGGCACCTGCAGACCTTCTCCTTCTAACAGGGTGATTAAGGCTTTGCCTCCTTCCAGCTCTATGGAATGAAGGGGTAGGAGCACTGGAACTGCGTGCTGATGCTTTGTTGTCTGCTTAGGTGATGAATGTACAGCAGTATTTGCAACCACTGTCTTCTATTGCTATAGTTATATTTATTTTGTTTCAGTGAGTGTTACTATAGGCCTTGACAAGTGTTGCAAATGGACAATTGAGTTAATGTTGCTTTTCTGATCTACACATTAAATTTCAAAACACATCGGAGCTGTGGACAAATGTTAATGTTATTGTAGGGGAAACTGAGGCACAACAGAGCTATTTTCAGAACTGAGAGATTTTAGTTATTGGTCTTATTAGGAGCATGTGTATGCTGTATTACATCACACAGAACAGAAACACCCAGGGTAATATCTTCACCCATCAAACCAGCTGCCTTTGGTCCCTTTTTTCTCTCTGCAGGCTGTACTTTTGTTTAGATTTCTCCTCTAAGTGTCTCTAGAGAATGCTACCCCACAACAGCACAAACAGTTTAATTTTTGAGTATGAGTTTTCTCCCCTCTGATGCATTCATCATGTAGTTCAGCCTCCAACGCATGGGGGGGTTAACAAGGAGTATGTCACACCAGGTACTACGGAGTCCTCTCTCAGCTGCTTGCTGCTAATCTGCACTGAGACCAATGTGTGTGGTTATCGAGTCACTTTTGTACATCAGAAACATCTTGGGAGGGAGTGCTGTTGATGTCAGCTAGCAGTAATTTCACCCAATGCCCCTAAGAGATGCGATGGACACAAACCAGGACTCTGGAACAAATTGTTCTGTATCTCATCTTTAGGCTCTTGCACCAGCCTGTCCACCTCATAACATGTTGTAGAACTTCAGGATAGTGTGCATAAATATGCAGCACTTTTAACCTGCAAACTGAAGATAACAACAGCAGCATCTTGGCTGAATCACATCCCTCCATGAGCTCAGGCACTGGGTCTGCTTTTGTTCATGTTTCTGTATCCTGCACAGCCTGCTGTACCGTGCAGGTTTAGCTGGTGATTCAGCACAGGTGCTGGACCTGTCTTTGGGGATGTTTGTATCTACTCCTTGCTGTTTGTGACAGCTGCTTAGATAACCAACACAGCCCTGTATCTCCCTGGCCACGAAAGCAAAAGCATTTATTTGAAAAGCAGTTTAGTGAGGAGTGTTTATAAGGCTTCAGATTGATTTCGAGAGGCCTTTCCTAATACTCATTAAGAACTCATTGAACAGAGGAATTGCGGCTGTGTGACAAATTGTCTCAGGGCTGTCACACAGCGGCTTAATGTGACCTGTCGTGTGTTATTTAGGCTCATGAGTGATGGAGGGAGAGAAGTTCTGGAAATGAGAAAGGGTATTTAGACAAGGATAGCCTTGTTATGGGCTTTTGGTTTAAGTTTAAGTAAAAGTCATTTGAATGGCAGGCTGTTAGACTGGCATTGGACCCACGGGCAATTTAAAACCAGCAGTTTTTTAATCATTTAAGAGAGTTTGAGTATCAATACATGTGTTCAGAAATACACTGGTGTAATTTCAGGAGCGTTCTGCAGTGTGAATGGACTCACTGCAGTGGGAGAGGATTTGGGGTGTGACTTCACAGTTGGAAAGCATCTAGAATGAATGAATTGTGGAAAGATTTTCACCCTGTATTAAATCTGTGTATATAAGCACACACGTATTTTAGCCAACACACATTTTTCTGTTCTGTTTTTGTCTTTATGATTGATTTCTAATTTATTAGGGGCTGAAAATTGTCACAGGAGAAAAAATGATTACTTCAGTGCAGACAGAGGGCTGTCTGTTTGATTTAAGGTCTGTTGTTATGAGTGATGATGTTTGCTCCCTACAGCTACTATACGTGCAAGCAAACATAGAATTATGCGGTAGACACACTACATGTTTATTAGTTTTTCAAGGCTAACCACAAATAGAAAATGAAAAACAGAGGGGAAATAAACTCTTTTTCTTCAGGCTTGCTTCTGACTAATGCAAGGAAATATCTCTAGGCTGGTTAGTGATTCATTGTCCACAATGAAGGGCCCTGACCCAGCCTGCTACTTTTGCTTGACGTTAGCCATTGAACTGATCAGACCTGGTAATTCCCACTCTCATTATCTTACCAAACAAATGTCAACACAGAGTAATTAGTTGCTACTGTGCTCAAAATTCTAGCTGTGGCCCTATCCCACCTTATCAAGGTAGCAGAAATACTCTTCTGAGTATTGCACATCACCACTGTCAGTCCCAAAAGAAAAGAGGGGCAGTCCTTCATGGTCTTCCTCTCAAAGCTGCTGCTCAGGTTCCAAAAGGTTCCTTTGCTTCTGCCAGCTTGTGCATGCAGATATGATATCTAAAATTTCAGAGGGATAGAGTCAAATCCAGCTACTTCAGTTACAGAATGTGTCTCAATAGCTTGGATATTTCTCATTGCTCCTTGCACTTGTTGATCTGTGATGCACAGCTCCTTTCTGGATGCTCCTGCATCTGGCAGAAGTTGCCTGTGTATGCATTACACATACACACGTGGAAAGCCATCAACGCTTTTCAGCAATAACTTTGTGTTGTATGCGAAGACTTTTTCTTCCTTAAGAGGTAGTGTGCCTACCTCTTATGTTTCACTAAAGTCAGAGCAGTTCATGCCAAAGAGATCAAGAACCTAATGGAAAAATCAGTCTTGGAAAATGTTTATTTGGAAATAATTATTACTATCACACCAGATGGCTGGCATTGCTTTGCTTGTTAGATTTGCTTGTTCTTGAGAGTGATGGAACACTTCAGCAGATCAGCAGCATTAAAGAAGCTGAGTGGTTTAGGTTTCTCCTTTGCTCATAGGTGAAAGGCAGAAGAAAGAAACACTTTAAGAGGAAAGCAGCAAGATGAGAGTTTGCTGCTTGCCAACATTAGATCTGGAAAAGATTTGACCAAATGAAGGACTGGCACTGGCAGATGTCAGCTTTGCCTTGGGGAGAGTAGAGTTAATTAGAAAGCCAGAGCCAGCCTTGCAAAAATCACTTCTGTGTTGTCATATACACCAAATAACCCAAAAGAGTGTGGTCTGTCTCCATAATAGTGACTTAGAGGGCCAAACAACACTTCTCCAAACCTTTGGCTAACATCCATAGAAATAATCTTTAAACAGATGCTGTCAACGTGAAAAATCATTATATGTATTTGTGTGGAGATAGATTTCTGTATTAACATTCCTAACCTGTGTTACTAAAATAAACTCTTATGGCTTCTTTTTCTTTCTTTAAGCCCCAGTGACTCTTTGCCATCTCTGTGGTCTGTTTGCCTCAGCTCAGTTTTGTTCCCCTTCGACTCAAAGATCTTTTCAATGACAGCACCAGGAAAAACAAAAACTCTTGAAGTCAATTTAATTTAATGTGGGACCAAAGGTGTATTTGGGGACATCTTCCACTAACAACACAGTTCCAGCTTTCCATGTGTTAGGAGTACTTTTCAGTTGAATTGCTACTGAACCCTTTTTTTTCTGTTGTCTTGTCACATGGTCAGATGATCAGTACTACGTCTCTGTGATGCATTTTATTATATATCTCTAGGTAGTGATCACTTGGATGATAGTATTGTTTTGTCCAAAATATAAATGAACTGTTCTGTGGGGCTATCTTCATTTTTCCCCTGACAAACAGAATTCTTCAGACTTAATTTGGTCTTTGCCTCATGAGGTTACAGTCTGAAAAAGAGATAAGCTGGAAAAAAAGAAAAATAAGCAAATGGAAACAGAAACTCTGCTAAGTATTCCTGAACTGCTGGAAGGCAGTTGTTGCCTATTCTAAGGAAGGAATATACTCAGGCCCATCTCCATCTTTGTCTCAAGATAGCAGATGCGCTCGGAAACCATTTTTGCTTCTTTTCCAGGCTGACCATAAGCTTCATTCTACTGTGTGATCTTAAGATGAAAGGTAAGATGTGTGAATGTGCCTGGTCAGCACACAGAACTGAACTGCTGCTTTGTCTGCTGGGCACTGGTAGTGATTTGTGGTGCAGGACCCTTGGCAGACTCCTCCTGCACTTCACAGGGAATGAGCACTTGTGAGTGTGTGAGTCCTGTAGCACGAAGGGTTAATGAATGTTTGTAAAACATTCTGAGATCCACGGCTGTAATGTGCTGTGTGATTTCCTCTGGGTCCTCCTGCCTGCACCTCCGTAGGAGTCACTCCTTGGCTCTGATCTCCTTTTCTGCACTTGCCGAGTCGCTTTGAGTTTGCACATTTCTGTTTGGTGTGTGGAGCTCAGGACTTGGTGCTGGCATGAGCTGGTCTCATCTCTGTGCTGTTCAGCCCAAACTTAGAAGTCCTCTTTCTGAGTGAGGGTTTTGGGGAGTCTCACCTTCAGACTTAGCCTTGTCTGCGCCTGGTTCCAGATACTGCTCACTTATCTCTGGTTTGGAAAACTCCATTTTTCTTCATTGCAAAGAGCTGCTCTGTGTGCCTGTTGTGCTGGCTTGAACTTCTGCTGGTCACAGTAATATCTGCTTACTCTAAATCTGCTTTATCTTTGGTTGCAAGAAATACTGATGCAGTGAGAATTTCTTGTGTGTTACACTCTCTGATTATCTCACAACTGAGCTTTTTCCAGCAGAAACTTGCTGGTGCGAAGGCAGTGATGAACTGGGTGGGGTTGACACTGTGCTCTGAAGATCCTTGGATACGGCCAGCACAGCATGTTGGAGGTCTGCAACCTTCTCTGACACCAAAGGAAGAGTCTTGTTGGAAGTGCACAGTGAAACCCCCTCCCAGCCTTCTTCCTATGTGTCAGCTATTTAGCTTAAAGCATCACTATATTTAAATTAAGAAATACTTCCACTTAATTTCCTAGAAAAAAACTGCTTTGATTTCTTAATGTATTTTCTTACTGAGCTGCGAACTCAAAGGCAAAAGCTTGCAGGTAAAGGATAGTTTAAACAACAAGAAGAATGCTAAGGCAGAGCTATTCAAAGCAATCACAACCAACATTTTCACTGGCATCAATTCAGGTAATTGTTGTGACATGTATGTGACTTGCAGTGAAAAAATCCAGCTCTGGATTTAGAGCAAGGGTGTTTAGATAAAGGTATCTTTGTGATGGGAGCAGACCTTGTTAACAGTCTGTGGCATTTATGTTCCTCTTACATCTTTGGTTTATGATCAGAAGCTCTCTAGTGGGAAACACAACTGCAGTTTTTCAGTATGCACCTGACAACATTTTGTTTCAGTGACTTTTTATCTGGCTGTGCTGCAGACTGAGTGCACTTACAGCTACCTCACTTGATCTCACAGTAATCCAGTTCCAACAAAGCAGGAGTGTCTGCCTCTTTTGTTGCCTTTGGGTAGGATCTAGTAAGGTTGGAGAGGAGCCCCAGGGAAACCCAAGTCAAAGCAAAACAGGCTAATGTGAAATAGCAGAGAGCACGTGCACATAGCTGTTTTGTTTCTAGCTGCTCTGTTCCTAGAAAAGATTTCTAACAGAAAGTCAGCAAAGTTCAAGTATGGATTTATCAAGAAA
This sequence comes from Tympanuchus pallidicinctus, assembly GCF_026119805.1. Classification (NCBI taxonomy): domain Eukaryota; kingdom Metazoa; phylum Chordata; class Aves; order Galliformes; family Phasianidae; genus Tympanuchus; species Tympanuchus pallidicinctus. The sequence continues at coordinate 13,039,276 of NW_026294739.1, read as the reverse complement.
AGTGTGGGAACTGCAGCACGGGATGTGTTTGTTTGGATGGGGATGATGTCCTGGGTTATGTTCTGTCCCTTTCTCATCTTGAATTCTCTGAAGGGGGGACAAGTAGTGAAGAGCGTGATGATGCCATGCCCTCATCGAGGTTCACTTACCATTGCCATAGAATGGTTCATAAACAGATTGACTTGAAATACTGAGTTTTATTCTTGTCAGCAGAACCAGTCACAGGTATTTACCATCCCTAAATATTTACCATATTTACCTTTTCATGCTTATTTCAGACTTCTCCTTTTAATCTATGGGCACAGTCACAGACTGAAGTACTCTGTGCTACTGTGAACTTCAAAAGTTTGATATTGTTGTATCCTGGATTTGGAGTAGTATTCTCTACCTTTAATAACAACAACAGCTGAAATCAGTGAAATGCAAACAGCAATTTTAGCCATTGGGGAAGAAAATTTTAATGAACAGTTTACAAACTCCCAAAGCTTTGACTCAAGTTTTGGATGATGGTTCAGCTCAATTTTATTTCTAATTGAATGGGCTCCCACTTCAGTGATGACAAAAAAGTGACATAGTCTCTGGAGACTGTATTCATTATTGCTATAAATGGATCCAGAAAATAACTGTAGCAGAAATGTAAGTCATGGCTTGAAGCAGTGGTTGAGCACCAGGTGGGAAGGCAGGGCCAGCCCAGGGGAGCTCAGGTGCATGCAATGTACCTGAGTGATTGGAAGGGGCAGAGCCAGAATCCATCCCTTCCTAGCCTTCATTTTAGGGTTGGCAATGGAGATAAGGGGATCTCATTGGAGATCCCTGTGTACCTGAGGCCTTCTGAGGGTAGGCAGATTCTTTTCTCCATTTCTATGTCAACAGCTGTTGCATTTGAGCTTATCCTTACTTGTTGCAGTCTATGACTTTGCTACTATGCTATCATTGCTGTGTTTTCCATTGTGTTACAATAACCTGGACTCATAACTGGGTGTAGACAGCAAGAGAAGCCTGCAGTGCAGCTAGGCCAATGAGGGTATTGCTCCAAGGAGAGTATTGTGTGTGGTCACTTTGATTCTGACCACAGGCAAGTATTCCTGGAGTATATTGTAATAACAGAGAAAACAGATATCAACACCAGAAAGCCTCTAGATGTTATGCAAGTCTGTAATAGCTCATCTGAATGCAGGGACTGCTAGATTCCTATCTTCCACTGTGAGCAGTGCCCCTTAAGTCTAGATCAGGGAGAGTGCAGCTGAAGAGGTATCAGACTGCCTTCTTTGATCCTCCTTTGATATTGCTTGGAACTGATTAACTGACTCCTTTGGAGTAGCTATGGTCTTATCTGGACCCTTGAGCCAAAGCTCAACAGACGGAGTTCTTTCTTTTATGTTTATTGAATCCGGTACACAAAGATGGTAGGGTTAAGGTCTCTACTACACAATCCAAAGAAGTAAATAGATATGCCTATTTTTAAAAAAAGCAAAAGCTTTATAAAGAATATTTTGTAAAATAAAATCAGTAGTTCCCCAAACCGTTCTTCCTTTAAGCTTTGGTACAATCAGTTCCCTGTATGTTAATCAATGGATATTAGGGGGATTATAGGAAGTTTCAATATCAATAGACAACATCCGGCTTTCTGACAGTCATGTCTGCACAAAGTAGAATTTATTTGCAATTCAGGAGCATCATTATATTTGTTTCAATATTTCAAAAGCATTTGTCTGTTTATCCTCAGGAATTCTGCAGGGGTATGGACTGTTTTCACTGTGTTTTTCAAGTTGCTCTGGTAACAAAGAGATACTGCACTTAATACTTATCATGTGCTGAATCTGTGCCCTGACTACTGGTCCAACTCTGGGAGGTATTTAATGCTGCCTGAAAGTGTCAGAGTGCTGTCAACTCACAAGAAAACCAGAAGTAACTGAGAGGATATAGTCAACATCAGTATTGCGAAAATGGTCGTATGCCTCCTGAGAACCATGGAAGGACACAAATTTGATGTACTTGTTTGGCTGCAGTACGTGATAAGTGATGCAAGTGTCAGCCAGACCTGCTGAAGAAGAAAAATCTGGTGTTGTCCTCAGCAGAAACAAGTCGGATGCTGTCAGCTGTTTAAGTGAATGATACTTTTGAAAACTACTGTACTTTTAAGCAATTAAAGCAGCAATTAGAGAAATACTGATGTTCTGATAAGGGAATACACCTGAATGTTGTTTTTCATTACCAAGTGAAGGAGGGGAAGGAGGGTTTAAAGCAGAATCTGTGATGAATTCTGTCTTACCTGTTATGGTTCACTTGCAGTTTCACCTGAAGAAAGCATTGGATTGAGACTCAGAAGCTCTGACCTGTATCCTTGGTGACTGTTCCAGACCAGGTGCATGACTGTAGGTGAGTTGCATCATGTTCCTCTGCCTTTGTTTCCCACAGGTGGTTACATCCCACTGTTATAAAGTGCTGGGAGTTGCTGCAGTGAGAGCTAAGTGTGACTTGTTATCTTGAGAGAAAACACACAACACATACTTCTTAGCATCACATGTACTATAGTTCCAAAGCTTGGCAGCCTGCCTTTAGAGGTAACTATAGCTTATTATGTACTGGGAATAAGAAGCTAATCAGAGTGACAGTGATAGCTGTTTACTTCCAATTTAACCTGGTTATGTGGGTATTTGAATAGGAAAGAATGACCCAGAGTGAAGTGATATGCGTTAGCTGAGATCACATCTGTGGAAGGCACATGTTGAATAAAGATCACCAATCTCAAGTTTAGTTTCCTTAGTGATACTATAAACAGAAATACCAAGCCAGAAAAGATTGCACAAGAATGTTAAAATGGCTTCTCTCTGATCATGAGGTCCATCGCTTCAGCCTGCAGGTGTAGTATCAGCAAAATATTAAAGACGACCATGAGAAAAGAACAGCACAAATGGTCTCACTATTACTGAATCTCTTGAACTTGGGATCTTTTACTTTAGATGTACTCCTAGCTCTTGTGGATTTTGAGATAAACCATGCAATTTGTTGTGATTTCTGTTTTATGCTATCATGTAAGAGAAATGGGGGGTGGGGGGAGTGTGCTGTTGAGAACTCAGTTGGACGAATGACACTCAGTTATGTGAATGACAAAGTTTACAAACATGGTCAAATAGTAGCTGTAGGTAATGCAAAGACTGGCGAGTTTTCAGTCATCTTTGTCTGTTTTATGGTAATTACTCAGAGTACTGCAGAAAACTACCAAACTTCTTTGCAGGGAAATATGCATTACACAGAGTACAGTAACAGTAAGAGCTAGTTCTGAACAAACTGCTGTAGCTGTATTGCACAGCACTATATTGAATGGAGCCTGTAGCTCTGCTACATGAGCCTAGTTACACAGTGAGCTCATTTTCTGTGTCTTTCAGCACCAAGTGGAACAGAGCACTAATATGTTATTCCAGGTTCAGGGTCATCTACTGTGGGACAATGTAACCTCATGTGGACCTTCTCTCAACATACTAGGTAAGTATTGCTAAAGACAGTACTGATCAATAGAGATGAGTGTGGAGAATAAAAAGTATATATAAATAAATAAATAAGTAAATAATAGATAAGTAAGTAAATAGTAAATAAGTAAGTAAATAAAAGTAACTGAGCTTCAATAGGTGCACTGCGTGAAGGTAAACAGAATGGAGTGAAATGAACTGTGCACAGCTAAGTGATGAAACTTCAAGATCTTTGGACACAGCCCAAAGATGGGAAGTGTCCATGATTAGTCTGGGATCTGGTCAGTTATGTCTGATTGGAGTAAGCCTGACTGTGACCCAGCTTATAACAGCACAGAGAGGAGAGCAATGCTGTGCAGTACAACTCATGTACCAAGTCAGTCTTCTACTGTTTAAATCCCACCATTCTCATGTCCTTGACATCTTTACAGTTCCTGATGGTTACTTCTGAGCAGATACCTATATCATCTTTGTGTTGTGAGACTAATGAACCTATTACCAGAAATCCTGACAATGATTTGGGAAAATCAATGTTGTAAAGAAGGACTGTTAGTACTTAGTATGCTTTGCAAGCATGCTAGCTAGAAGGTCATTGCTAACAGAAGGAATTATTTTCCTCCTGTTGATAGTGTGGCTGGAAGCTGTTAATGTCACACAGCCCTGCACTGGCCTAAGAGAAATGAGTGGTGTGAAACCTGCCAAGTTTTACTCAAAGGACTGTTGTTCATATCAGAAACCCTGCAACCTCCCTGAACTTAAAGGAAGAAATGGGGAAGGAAGTTTTATTCTGTCATTTATATGTGGCTGTTATTTATTTATTTTTAAAGCAGTTTCCCATTTTTAAAGTGATCTGAATGCAGGCTGGAACTCTTTGGGACAAGGAATCAGTGAAAAAGGAAAGGACAGTGAAGGAAGGCATCTCAAAAGGGGAGTCTAGGAGCAGAGGGAGAAGTGATCTTGATTGGGTGCACTGCTTACACTAAGCAGAAGTGATTAGCTCTTTCTATGTGATCTAATAAAGGTTTTTAAGAGACCAAATAGGCAAAGAACAGAGCAGGCTGGGTGACAAGACTGACCCTGTGATGAAGAGGTTGAGGAAGAAGGGTTGGGCCAGAAATCAGGTAAAGGTAGGACTCTGAGAAGGCATAGAACAGCATCATTCCAGGGGTAAGCATTTTTGAGATCCTTGTGGTGTAAGTCATTGATGATTAATAAGGTGGCTAACAAGTCAGGTCTTGCTGTCTTGTGTTCTCTGTAGTGCTATGATAAATAACACTGCTCTGGCCAAAGAGGGAAGTCAGACAGCCAGGATGAGGCAAGGAAAGGATGAGAAGAGGAGGACAGAAATGGGAAATGTGCAGTTCCCAGGCAGCCTGCTCTGGAGATGGCAGCCTGTACACAGTAACCATCCTCTGAGAGGCTATTGCAGGTTTGACTGGGCTTGAGGAGGTCAGTTCTCTAGATCCAAGCAAACATCTTGAGCTGTAAATGGAAACAATGTCCTATGTTCTCGTTATGCAATATCTAGGAAAATCGTACCTGAACACAGTTGTGACAGTGCATTGTGTATCAAGAAGTTGTGTTGTTCAGAGTGCTGCTCTACTTCATTCCCTGTGCCTTTGAACACGTACCAGACCATTTGGCAGGGAGCTGAGATACTGCAGGAATGCCTGTAGGGCTGTCCTGCCTGGCTCTGTGGTGAGCTCCTGCTATCCCAGAGAAGCAAGGGACAAGAGAGTCACCAAGGTGAGAGCTGGACTCAGCAGCTAGGTTCTCTGAGGCTGTAGAAATAGAGCAATTTCTCCAGAACTCTCCAAATCATCATCATCATATTTGGATAGTCTGTTGGGCTTCCTGCAACCACGTGAATTCTCTCTGAGCATCTTGAAAGCATTTTGGCCATCACCACAGGTAGAAGTTCCCTTCTGTTACTAATATTCTTTTTCTTGCATTTTAATTTAATTTCCCCTATCATTCCTTCTTTTTTTCCGCTGCACATTTCCCCTTGAAAGCTGAGATTGTACAGACAGACGTATATTCTTCCTCCCCAAGTGCATGTAGCCTTTTCTCTGCTGTTTGAAGAAATTAATGTTTGGGCTGAAGTGCACCTGCAATTCCCATTAATGTGACGGAATGAAACTGACCCAGTGGTAGAGAGAAAAGCTCTAATCTCCCTTTGTCTGACATCAGATCTCAGGGGAGGAAAAGAAAGAGACTCAGAAGATGGCAGGGAAATCTTCTTTCTAAGCAATGGCAGCACATGGGGTATACTGGCTACTGGTTGAGCCTGCATATCCAAATGCAGCTCGTGTGCTTAACTAACTTTGCCATTAGGAGCTTTGCTGTGAGAAGGCATACAGTGCAGATTATGGGTGCCATCCACAGATGTGTGACCCAGACAGATAAGCTAAAAACTTCTGAAAATCAAACTGTGTACAGAAAGAATATATAGTGGGATGAATTAGAGTATAAGAGGAGGGGAAGGGCATTGTTTGGAGCTTTTATTGTATTCAGTGGTAAGAGAGCAACTTCTGCTATGTGTTTTTTATGTGCCCTCATTATCCTTGTTTTGGGCATTTTGGGTCTTACTCTGTGGTTGCTGTTTAGGATTTTTATGTGGACAGAAGTATGTTACAGTGAAGAAGTCTAAAACAGAGGGGGAGCACAAAAGATGAACAGTGAGCAAACAAGAAGTTTGCTGCTTGCTTGCGCAGTGGGTGAGTGCAATTCCTGTCCTCTGTTCCAGTAAAACAGATTAAATTCTGACAAAAGTTGTACATGAAGAGCAGTTCAAAGGAAAAGTTCTAAAGAATCTCAGTACTATGTTCCAGACAAATTATTCTCAGGAAAATGACTCAAGATACTTGTTAAGAATAACGTTTGTAAGGAAATAACTTCTCTATTTTTTCCCCCCTCATTTATCTGTTCTTTTCTAGTATACTTATTACTTGCCAAATAATTTGGACAGCACATTCGTAGCGTGCTTCTGCTTTTGTGCAAGCTGTTCCTCATTTGATGTTTGTGGTGCCTCAAGATGATAGGTTTTGTTCTTTCTGGAAGGAGTGACTGAAGTGGTAGCAAGGGTGCTGTCAGTAAGCTGTAAGGAAGAACTTCTTCACTAGGCTGAAGAAAAAGATAAAGTCTCAAGAGACGATCATGGATTTCAAGTGGTGTTTTGCTTACTGTGTCCAGTTAAATAGATTGAAAATGCAGTGAGGACAAAGGGGGTAAAGATGTAAATACTTTGTATAGTTCTCATCTAGAATTTACTTTCCCGTAAGCCTTTACCTGTTTGCTCTCTAGCAGGATTGTGAAAAACCTATCTGGTTTTGAGCTACTGAAGATAAAACTGATAAAAAGGAACAAGTTCTCTTGTATCAGAGCTGTGGATCTGTTTTGCTTCAGGTATTGCAGGAGCTGACTCATGAGGAAAAGATAAAAGAGTTAAGAAACATGGTAGGTAATAAATTACAAAGTGGGTTCATGTAGTCTTCTGCAAGAGCTGCTGAAGGGAGGAATTTTCAGGCTGTCCACATATAGTATGTAGTGTCTTGTTCTGAGAGTGGCAAGAGCTGTGAGTTTACTTTCAGTCCCTTGTGAAGTGACTCATACTAATGAGATTATGTATTTTTCCCTTCAGTAGTTCCTCACCTTCAGTCTCAATTTCTCCCAGTCTTATCTGTGACTACTGTCTATTAGCATCCTTAGTGTCCTCTTCCTGCTCTTGGCATTCCTTTCAAGCCTCTGACAATGCCTCATAATTATTACTTAAAAGGATCTTCTACTCTGCCTTTCCTCGTGGTGAAGGCTTGTGTGATCCAAAATACTTTCCTAACTCCTTTTCCTTTATGCAGCTGGTAGATATGGTTGCCTCTTCACAGGTGAAAAAGATCAGTGTCTTTTACATCAAACTGAATTTTCGGCCATTTGTGATGGAGGCTTCTCCATGCTCTGTGCTTCTCTTTAGCTGAGGGATTGACTTCAGGACACTCTCATACATCTTCATGGAGGGCAGAAACCTCAGGGACAGGCTTCTGTGGCACTTCCCACTTCTTGGCAGAATTCCAGTCATCCTTGCTGTGTCAGGCAACCAGAGGATCTTGCTTTGATGCATGAAGGATGGAAAGATATTGAACCAATAGTCCTTCTGATTGTCTTATATGGTATGCATTCACGTAGTTTGAATTTCGGCATCTCAGCAGTTCGTCTGAAAATTGGAAGTAGGCAGAAAGAGCAGAGGAGACTGTGGCATTGAAAGGAAAAATGCAGAACAAAATTTCAGTCTGCAAGATGGCTGGATTCACTGTGTGTTTTTTCTCTTTCTTTATAATAGGAAATGAATCCCAGATTCCAAGCTCTGTATCCCTGGTATAACTTTGCGGTAGCTGTTAAAGCTGAAGAAGTGTAAATAAGAGCAAAATTGGGTCTTCAGAGTTCAATAAGAATTATGGCTATTGAGTGCAGTTTGTGAAAAGGCAGGCTTCCTGATTTAATAATATTAAAACTGCTACTCCCTTTTACATGAGTAGCCCTCTCAGCTTTAGGGAATGACACCCCAGCACTGTCCAGGTCTGCAGTTTGTAAAGCTGAGCATTTACAGGTCCCAGTGAGCCAGAACACAGAATCTGCAAGAACAGGAAAAAAAATTAAGAACCAAAAGTAAATCTCATAGTCCAGCTGGCAAATATTCCCAGGCCTCAACTGCCTTTGGCACCCTTCCACCCCCCAAGGTCTCCAATGGTTTTGAGGCCCCCACCACAAGAAAATCAAGGGTTTTAAAATACAATAATTAAATAAAATCTTGATGTCATTTGGGTTTGGGAGTATTTGGAGGTTAGTGTTGTGTGAGTGTATTTGCACATATGCGCCCTGTTTTGTTCAAGTCTGAACTGTTCAGTTACTGAAGCCGTCACTGTTTAAGTTTTGGTTGCAGTAGAGAGCTGATCCCTTTTCAGTGTTGTTGGCATCCTTTACAGTCAAATCAGTCTTACTTCTGCCTTGTGTTCCTTTACAGATTTGTTCAATTTGCCCTCACCTTTGGGTTTTCTAAAAGGTGCCCAGGATGGGCTGTCCAAGCAAGTAGCAGATACATCCCTTTTTGTCTGGGAGGTGCAGGACTGCCAAAAATACTGCTTCCTTATCACTAGATGAAGTCTTATACCTTATTCATCCTTCCATAGTTCAAAATTAAGGAGAATTTTCACAGCCTTCTTAAAGGAATGAAGGAAAAGGTAATGAAAGTTTGTACTACCAGAAGGAAAGCTTCAGTAGTGAGCTTCAGGTTATTTGCAGGTTTATTACAATGGATGCTGATCCTCACCCTTGACAGGATATGCAATAAAGTCATTGTCTTCATGTTCCATGGCCTGGTGGTGGTGCTCACTGTTGTATATGCTGGAATAAAGCAGAGTTGAGTATTTTTTCAGCTAACCCCTGGCTGAACCATCGGTGTTTCTGTGCTAGCAGTGTAGGAGACTGGAGAAGAGGCAAATCTTAGCAAATACGCAGTCCCTTTTTCTTTTCCTCGTTGCAGGTGATGTAGGAACTACACTAGACCTTCAGTTCTTTTGTCTTTTACTTTTATGCTCCTTTCTTTTCAATGATGATAGCAAAGTTAGTCACGTGTTGAGAGTTTAGAAAAGCCTAATGGATTATAATGTCTGACAAAGTCCCGAGTGATGCTGGGACTTGGGGGACACAACTGTAGTCTGAGTTCTCCACTTACCAGCTCCCTGCTTCAGGGAGAGCCAAAGCTGCAGTCATGTTCTCTGGAAACACTGCTCAGCAAATAGCTGTAACCCTTCCTGCAGAGGAGCTACATGCTCTTTTCCAGTAAGGTAAATCACCCTCAACACACTGCATTGCTGTAGGTGTTTGGATCAGCCTCAGAGTAGGTAAGGTGAAAATGCATACCAGGAACCCTGGCATACAGAGTGCTTGTCAGGTAGCATCCTACCAAATGGTCAGGATTTGTCCATTTATTTTTCTAACTGTACTTTACATATACACAGTAATATCCAGATGGCTGAACCACAGAACAGAATAAAATACTTGCCCCATGTAAAAAGTTAAAAGACTGTAAAGTGCAGATGACAGCCTGAAGTCTCAAATCTTCATTCTCATATATGGAAGTTTTACCATTAGCTGCAATGGGACCAGAATGAAGATTGTCTCACTGGAAGGGAGTGTTGGTCAAATGACCACAAATACCTGAGTCAGAAGTTCTGGATTGAGTCTTGCTTTTTCCAATCTTTGGCTGATTTCTTCACTGCTTTTTGCCTCAGTTTCCCTTATTTGTTGCAGTGTGCAATAGATTATTACTCTCACCTTAGGGCTATTAAATAAAAAGTAACTAAATTACTTAGTGCAACTTACCTTAAACCTGCTATGCTGATTTTGTAAAGGGATTTTGAAACTCAACTACAGGTGCAGTTTTGCTAGCAAAAAACTATATCAGCTTCTGCCTGTATCCTTGGCTTGCTGTGCTCATTCCCAGCAGTTGTGTTTGTAAAAGAACACTGAATCATTTGTACTATAGGTGTTTGGGTACAAAGGAGCCACAGTCGCTACTTTGAATGTGTCCTGATTTTTTTTCAGAAAAGGAAGGTGGGCAAAGAATTTTCAATTTCCCCCATGGACTGCAGGTTGGTTTTGAGGTGCCCAGCTGAAGAAATTCCACAGATATAGCTCCCACTAACTCGGGGTCACCACTGCAGGGACACTGGTGTGTTGTGGGGATACTGCTGTGGTTAGTTCAGGCACTGCTGTGACCATCTAAGGACTCAAACGCATGTGCATGGCTTACTAGATAAAGTGAGAGAAGCTACTCAGTGGATATAACTTTGTGTTATTTTGGGGTGATTCTGGCTCTTCTCTGAAATGCCCTCTTTGTGCTTACTGGATGGTTAATCTGACTGTGTTGCTGTGGTTAGGGTGCAATGCACAGTACAGCATAGTTTGTGTTAATAATAATCATTAATAAAAAGGCAGTAACTGTAACAATTGTTATCCCTTGATCCAAATATAGCATGTTTACTGTTAAGACACATGGGTTAGTTCTGGGCTCCATAGGCTTTGTGTTGTTTTTCAGAAGCTCTATTTTCTTTTTTTTTTTCCCCTATCTTTATTATTGCAAGATCCTAAGGTTCTCTGCCAGTCCTAAATTATCTTTTTTTAATATTTATTTGGTTTCCCATTGAAACCATCCATTCATCTAGTTTCCATAAAACCCCTAATAACCATTTCAAAGTTTTTGTTCTTGGCTCTTTCCAAACCCATAAATACTGGTTTGAAAACCCAACCTGAATTCTGTGCAAATAATTCTCTCTACCACCCCTTCTCCTCTGGTTGTAAGCGGGGCCTTCACTGTTTTCGTTTCCAGCACTTGTTAGTAACCAGTGGTCCACGTGTCACTCACTTTTGGGGAGAAAAAGGTAACTATGGTATATAAACAACTGATATATGGTATCTAAGAGACATAATGGATATAGCAACAATGCAAAGCACATGCAGTAGGTAATCAGATAAAGCACAGTGGTACTCCAAATCTCTTTTTTCTTTGCCTCTGTGAAGAAATTATATGCTTATCAGCAGCTCTCAGCTTTTGTGTGGCAGACACAAACCAAGCCCAGTTCCCAATAAGGATTGCTGGTGGGGCATGAAGAATGTCTGAAGAGTCAGAAACTGCCTCAAGAGGATTTAAAACTTGTGTTTGGATGAGTGGAGAAATCATAGCCATGCTCTGGGGCAGTGGCCAGCTTTGTAGCTTGTCAAAGTGGGAAGGATGAAGCAGTAGAGACATGCCTTTTGCAGAATATCAGAACCCTGGGGAGATACAGTTCTTTAAAGAACTGCCTTTTGGACAAGAAACCAGCCAGCCCCAGTGTCTTTTTCCTGACACTTGCCTTTAATACCTGGAATGATATCTGCTTATAATGGAAGAGTTTTCTTCCTGTCAAAAGCAGGCTGCTTTCTGTCAAGCTCATCCTTGGGAAACTCCTTGTTATGCTCAGATCAGGGTGGCATGGGGATAAGTCAGGATGCAGAGAATTCCTGTGAACTTGGTGTCAAGCCTGTAAGAAGGTAATTGATCTCCTGTCTTTTCTTTGTTTTGCTGGCTTTTTCTTCTTTCTGTCAGGTGGATGCTAGGATGCTGTGTCCTGACTGTGATGGAATATCCCACCTTCTGTGCTTGTAGGTGCCAGGTTACTGCAGCTAACCAGAGGCACTCCTTCACTTAAAAGTGCCTGAAGTGAAGTGAGGTCAGGGCCAAATTCCATCTCATGACCCTTGCAGGTACTCAAGTCTTGTAGATCCGTCACATAACTGTCATTTCAGAAGTTAGCTGGTGTCACAAGTGGGATGGCAGATCGAGAGCTATTTGAACTTAGAGGAAAAAAATGTCTTCAAAAGCTTTGAATCCTCACCAGAGATAGAAGTAAATCTCCCAATACGCTTTTTCTATATAGAGATGCTGAGTGGGGCCTCTGTCCAACATCTGAAAAACCGGGGTCTAAAATTAGGCCCCTAAAATACCAAGAGCAGCGAGCAATTCCAACTGATACCAAGTTAGGAAAAAGAGCCTGAAATAAACAGATTCCTCAGTGACCAAGTTCCTGTTTTTGAGACAAGTGTTCATTCTCACAAATCAAAACATCAAGAAACCAGAGAAAAAAAAGAATGAAAACATCAAATCCCAGCAGCCCTATGATATTATCAGCCAAAGTATGTCTTCATAGAATGTTTTCCAAAATTCCTCAGGGAGTACCAGTGAGCCGTGAAGAGGATATTGCTCTTTTTTTTGAAGTATTAGATTGGTTTTTTTGGAATGCATTACATTTATTCCTGTGTCCTATTTGTTATTCTGTTAAGTCATGAATTTGATGTATAGCTCTTTTGTCCCTCTTGGAGTTGCTTCCTTTTCTGGGCTTATGCTGTATGATATATATATTTTTTAAAGCATTGTTCTTCTCATCTGTCTGGCCTTGTGATGGGCAGCATGATTGTCTCATTTGGCAGGTAAAGCAGTAAAGCAATTAGTAACAGTAAATACTCTGCCAAGAGGATAAGATTGATGTCCAGGGACTATCTTGCTTTGTAAAGAGTGTGTACACATTGTCTAGAGCAATCCTGTTCCCTGAATTAAATTGTTGGGGCTACTGAAATATGGATATCAAAAATATCCATAGAAGTGACAGCAATCCTGAGAGCACCTCAGAATTCCTTAGAAATAGTACTTGGATCTGGTTTTCAGCCCTCTTCTGAGTTTGTGGTGATGTTTCTTTCTGCATATGATAAAACTGACCACATTTTTATTATTTTTATGTCTCTATATGGAACGTGTACACATTAGGAACATTTGGAACATATTAGAAACATTAAGGATGAATGACTAAGCAAGAAGGCACTTGGGAGCATTAGAGATGATTAGCTCTCTATTATTGTATTCACAATTGTTACCCTGGCTTGAGCATCTAAGCAAGCATTCACTGTTTGACTGGAGTTGCTGTGTTGTCCCATTACTCTGCTTTTCAGTCAAGATCTTGTTGCACAGTTATACAACCTGAAGACAGTTTTTGTCCCAGGAGTTCACGTATGTTTGAATTCATGCAAAAGTAGGGAGAGAGGACTTGTATTGGACTGAACTGCAGAGTTCCCCAAATGAGTGTGTGTAACTGCTCAGACTGCTTTGGGTGTCAAACAATTTTTTTTGTATGTACCTGTAGAAAAATGAGTGTGATTACTGGCTTAGTTTTCATACTTTTAATACAGGTTGAATAAATAATATCATGAAGAGTTTATACCTTGAAATCCATGGGTGAGGGAGAATGTAGAGGGCACCCTGAAATATGTGGTGAAGAAAAATATCTCCATGGTTGCTCAGTACTGGAAATACAAAGTCACCTCAGACTTGCACAACCTCATTTCTACCATTTTTTGCCCTTTTTTTTTTTTTTCTTTTTCTTATTCTCACTATCTGAGCTCCTTTTGGGTCCATGCCACCAAATTGCCCTGGTAGCTGTAGACGTGGCAGATGAGCTAGATCATTAAAAACAAAAAATAGGCTGCCAGAGCAGGACAACTGCTGTACACGGCCAACAGATTGTCTGACTATCCTTACTATGTGCAGCATGAGCTTCCTTTTTTTTGACAAAGAATCTGAACAAGGGCTGAACTCCACTACAATCCTTGATGTTGTCTATCCTATTCCTGTAATTAGAAAATTCATTAGTCCCTGCAAATGGTGAATGGTTAAAAAGCTGAATCTTCCACAAGCCCTACTGGCAACTTGCTTTGCAGTTTGAGAGAGTTATGCTCAGAATCAAGAGTCTGACACTGTTGCAAAGCCCCCCCATAGTTGATGCTACTCTCAGTAGAGTCTTTTCCATTTTAAATTCAGTTGCAGTCATGGTGGCAGTAGTTTTGTCCATTGTCAGTTTATGATGGAACGTAAATGCAGTTTTAAAAATATATATTGGGTTTAAGTGGAGCTCAAAATGTCAGCATATTACTCTGTGGTCTGACAACAGCAGTGTTCTAATAAAATCACAGCCCTTTGACTGCTGGAAGGCGACATAGAGAATGATAATTCTCTGATATTGTAAGTTATATTTTCTCTTTATGGCTCTGGCAGATTTCTAGAATATTCAATGATATCCAGACAAAAACCATCTTAAAGAAGCCTTAACTCTGCCTAGAAAATTATCCTGACGTTACCTACATTTGGAGCTTCTTCATGCTAGTTTTAATGAATGATTTCATTTTTAAGGGACTATTAATTCTTCAGCAGTTTCTTTTCACCTTACGTAATGTGCAAGCATATTCTTACTGTTATCCAAGCAGATAATTTTTGTAAGGTTTCCACAGGTATAATTTGTTGGGTTTTGTTTGGTTATTTCTTTGAGTGCTGTACAAAAATGAAGTACAGTGAGAGCTGGGTTAAATTTCTCCATTCTTAAAGCTGTTTTATGTAAAATAAGTCTGGGCAAAGGAAGGAAAAGGGTATTTGAAATAATTCCAGAAAACTTTGCATTTTCAGAATTTGGACTTAGAGTCATTTTCCATCAGAACTGCACTTTGAGGAAGTTATAACAATTGTTAGACTACTGAAAATCTGTCAGCTTTTTCAGTCATGGGGATAATTTTCTTGCATATCGTAGCAGATTCCAACTTTAACTTTCAATTTACTTTTCCCTTCAACTGCTTTTAGCGTTCATTCATTCTTGGACTCATTTTTTCTTTATATTAGCCTCAGCATCATTACATCTCAGAACATTCTTCTTTTGTTCTGTACAGTGTCATAAAAGGATCAGTGGGAACCATTACAGTTTATTCCAAAAAGGCACCACTTTGTATAGCATCAGTTAAAACTGATGGATTTGTTTGGATTTGCACCAGCTAAGATATGTAGCAACCCACTTCCAAACAATTTATTTATATTTGTTAAAGACTTTAAAAGTATGTATTTTTTTTCTGTCACTGGCTTTCTTTGAAGGTAACAAACCCAGTGCTGATGAGTCAAACTTCAGTAGAGCTATGCTGATTCATATTGGCTGAAGATCTGAGCAAATTCAAAGTCATGTGGCATTTGGAGTTGGAGCCGGAACCTTAAATCAGAGGTCTTTTGCATTTCTAACATGTGGGTATGGCAGAAGGGTTATCCATAGGAAGGCACATGTGGTATCGTAAAAAGATAAGTGCAGCTCAGTTCTTCTGTTTTGTGGGTGCCATAGTTAGCAGAACTGCTGCCTAACTCGAATGCAGTGCTATTTCTTCTGAATCCCAGTGACGCATGCAGGCTGGCTGCTTCTACCCTAAAGAAAGGGAATGCAGTGTTTCCTTCCTTTCTTTAGGGGCCTTGTCTCCTTCGTCATCAGTGAGAACGTACTGTCCTTTTGCTAGGCAGAAAAGGCAAGTCACCACATCACCTTTTCATCCTGGAGTCAGTCCTGGAACTTCTGGAGCTCAGGCTCTGGTAAACCAGGAAGCATAACTCATGCCTTTGCAGCTTATGAATGAGGTGGCAGCCAGAATGCCAGTTTCAGACATTTCCCTGGCTTTCTGTTTGCTTTCTGCTACATGGGCGACGTCTCTAATGTAACACTCACATCCTGTATGTATTATTGTCTGTCTGTAGGTGTTCAGACATGCAATTGTGTTCCAGAATTCAACACGTCACCACATGCTGTCTGCCCAGTGCCCTGAGCCTGGGGCTGCAGGGACATAACAGTTTAGCTTAGAAAAAAAGCTAAAGAAAGAAGGTTAAACTGAATCAAGTCATCCTATTATAAATTAAGGATGCACAAACAAGAAATAACTGTACATTAGCTAACTGTAGTAAGCTGTGCTAACTTCACTGTACTGTGTAAGGCTTACTTCACATTGACCATGAGGCTGTGGGACAGGAGAGGTTCTTCCCATTTTGACCTGGCAGGGCTGTGACTGTATTTGGGACGATGAGTGACAGTCCAATCTTGCGTTTTGCTTAAAACTGCAGCAAATGCATTTTTTGAAACTCTTCTCCTTTGATGGCACAGAGAAAAATGGAGGGTATGTAATGTTCTACCTGGACCTTGATTCACAGAAGTGTGGGAGCAGCTGGAGGAGTGCCTTGGGCCTAGAGGATATGCAGGAGAGCTTGGTACTGACCTCTGGAGGTGATCAGAATCTCCTGATATGCTGTTAACGAAGGTTGGTTGTTACAGGAGTGTTGGCAGGATGATGTACTTGCTGGTACATCACTTCAGGTGTTAAATCTTTCCCAAGGTACCTGTGGCCATATATAAGCATAGGCTGACAGACAGGTATGATACAACAAACCATTTTTATTCCCCTGCCACATAGGTGGAAGTGATGCCCTTTTACAACTGTCATGCAGGCAAGATTGATTTGTCACCTTCAGTTTTCTGCATAGAGGAGTTAAACTTCTGCTGCCCCTTGAAACTCTGACCCTTTAGCAAGGGCAGAGGTACATATTCTGCCCTGCAGATAGTATTTCTATGAAGTTCAGCAAAGCTGGTGTGAAGTATAGGACAATAAACCTGGAATAAAATACCGACCCCCATGTGATGGGAATGAGCCAAGTGTATTCACAGCAAAGAGGAACCAGAGTCACAGCAATTAATTTCTTGCTTGAGGGTCAAATAGCTGACTTCCTCCTCTCATGCTTCTGCAGAGCCAACCCCTTTTCCAAAAGTCAGCATGCTCACGTTACACTGTGTTCAAAAATCCTTGCTGTTCTCAGAATATTTCCTTAGCTCATTTGTTCAGTGAGGGGCACAAGGGAAAGCAATTAATGCAGCAAAGGTGGAAAATGGAGGTAACGGTGCAATCTAATCACCAGCCCGCTGTGGGGAAAGCCACATCTCTTCTAACCACAGAGGAGGTGTTTAGTGCTCCGGCTCAAGGGAAATATTTCCTTATCACTCAGCAGCAGTGAGACAGGATGTGCCAAAACCAGCCAGGTCTTGCAGTGTGAGGAAAACAAGAGCTGCATGGAACTGTCATCAGCAACAGGAGTCCTAGAATTTAGATTTGGCTTTTCTGGCCGTCCTTAACTCAGGCAACAGGACACATTTCAAGGCTGTGGAGATTAAAGTTCCACAAACTTCAGCGCAGAGCTAGTGCCAGTCATTGCTTTTAACTCTTTGAAGACTGTAAATGACTTGCATCCTCCAAAGTCTTTGTATCTAGCTGACAGAATGGAGATAAACTGGGCAGCCTGACCTCACTTATGTTACCTAAACATCAGTGGAGCTTGCTGTATAGATTCTCATGTTATTCCCTGTTTGCGCTGAGATCAGGACACTGAATGCTGGATTTGTGTCATGATCAGGCATGAAAATCATTTTCCTCCAAGTCCTTGTGTTAATAAAACATTACCAGGAGATGAGGAGTTTCTTAAAAAGCAGCTGCTGTAACCTGAAAGTATTTAGAGAAAGTGAGCATCTTGAATGTTACAATTGAACAGGTTCCTGTAGTGGAGATCTTGTGTAAGGTTAGAATTACGTTGCTTTTATTAATGTAACAAGTAAAGTGGATCAGTGAGAACCCAGGTACAGGCTTCTGCTGCTTCATTGCTTTCACTGAAGTATTGCTTTTGCTTCTGAAATGTAAGCCTGAAGTCTTGCTTCTGTTGTTATAGATAGTTGCATCAGATCATACTGCTTATGAGCTGGTCAGGTAGAGCTTTGCTCTGAGTGGTGTCCTGCACGTTAAGCCATGGTTCTGCAGGCCAGCTACTTCCTCCTTGGGTCAAGTCCAAGAGATGGTATTTTATTAAAGAATAAAATGCATCTTCAGTCTGATTTATGACTGAAGACGTGATGTGGAGATTGCTGAAAGGAAACCATCCAAAAGAAGCTTCAGGAAATTCAGGATAAAACATTGCTTCTCTGCAGACTGATCTATAGATTTATATACACTGACACCAAAGTGTGCTTGCATGCAATGACTTTCCAGTATGGATGCTATATGCTGTTGGTGCCCAATATGCAATTTTCTCAGAGCTATTTTAATTTTTAAGTCCCTACAAAGCTATTAGCAAGATTTCAATAATTACCAAGGAATTGTAGAAGTACCAATTAAAATGTCAGATGTTTGCTGTATCAAATGTCAAATCACATACTTCCATTTAATGAAATCAGTTTCCAGTATAGTTCATAACATCATCAATGACCTAAATAGTACACCTGACAGCTTGCCTGCCATCTTGAGCTATAAATCTGCGTAAGTAATGGTATATCGAAGGAGAAAAGGTCAATAAATGCAGAAATGTGAGGAGAATCTCATATTTCCCTGGCACTCGTTATTCCTCTTTTTTCACTCTTCTTTTATAATCTGTCACATTAAACTAGTCACGCTTGGCAAAACCCTGGGCAGGACAGGTTTTCAATAAAGCTGCAGCCATTCTCACCACCCAGCATTGGATGAACAAAGGCAGTGACTGCAGATCTAGGAATACAAAAGGGGAAACATCTGTTCTAGAAATGCAATTTAGGAAAGAGCCATAAATATATTAAAATCAAAAAAGAGATGCAAGATGCTACGCAAGTTAATCAGCATTCACAATTGAGAAGGTTTTTGATTAATTTAGTTTTGTTTTGAGCACAACTGCTACTGCTGAGAACAAGAATGCATTGGGATTCTGAGCAGTAGACCTGGTAGCCTTCCCATCTGCTGGTACATTTTTTCCCTGTACTGTTCTTAACACATTGCTGAGTCCAGAAAGAAATGACTCAGTCAAAAGGGCTTCCTCCATCTCCCTTGGGTGATTATTCCACAGCCTATTAGGTCTCCCCATTAAGAAATGTTTCCGACATCGTTTTCCCCATGCTTTCAAAGTATCATTCTGCAAGTGTTATCCTAAACAATCCCGTTCCATCATTAGTGTTTCCATTTCTTCTGGGCTTGTCTGTAGTTATCGTTTACCTCCAGCATTTCTCTCTGTTGAGCTTCAAATGTTTAATGTGCTTAACCTTTCCTTGTGTGCCAAGCATAGGACTGGCACCAGGATATTTGTAAACCATTAAAAAGGGTAGTGCCTGTTAAATCTAATTACTTTCTTCTGATGCTTTTATGGTAAAGGTTGTGCTAGAGAACAAGGGCGGCTTCTATTCTGAATTATGTGGAAAAGGTGCAACTGGTAAACAAGAATGACTTACAAACAGACTATATATAGTGATATATTAGTTTAGTATCCACCCTCAACTTAAGTCCACGAGGGAAGCAGTTAAATTTAATAGACATTGGCCTCTCAAGGACGTAGCATATATGTGCACACAAGAAATTCCATCCAAACTGATGAATATTATCAGGTTTACTAGTATTCTGTATTTTAACTGCAAAGAATATCTCTGAAACCACTAGAGTCTTTTAGACTGTGGGAAACATTGCAAATGTTACCACACTATGTCTGGATGCATAATATGTATGTGTTTTTGTATCTCAGCATATTTGGGTTTCTTTGAACTTTAAGATTAACTGTGAATTTCTTGAGTATACAAAGCTCACTTTAGGATAATTATATTGTCGCTGTATTGCATGTTACCCTACATTGCTGAGATGTACCAAGTATATTTTCTGAATTAAAGGTAGGCTTTGATAAATATCTCTTTTATTGAAGTTGAAAACATTTTGCATTTACCTTTGTCTGATTGCTCATAAATTTACTAAGTTTGAGGGCTTTGGGCTGAAATTTTCTGTGCCAAATTTTCCATGCGTCAGACATAATATGGTAAATGTAAATGTTACAATCATTTCAGTTAATATGTTTAAGCTATTTCTGAAAACAAGAAAACAGAAAAATGCAATATAAAAATTCAAGAGCAGTCATACCAGGTCAGACCAGCTGTCTGTCTAGCTCAGGGTAGTCATTCTGACAGTGGCCAGTATGCAAGCATTTTTGACACTTCCTTCATATAGTCTTGCAGCCTCCAACAGTTTGTGGCTGAGGGATTTTAGAACCAGACGCAATATTTTGTACTTAATAGTCTTTGAGGGATTTTCCTTCGGTGACTTTGTTTTTGAATCTGTGTAAGCTTTTGGCTTGGAGTATGGTGAGGAGTTCCACTGTTTAAATACCCAGTGGTTGAAGAGAGCTCCTTTCTGTTTTCTGCGCCTATTTCCTGTCATTTTCAATTGAAGGTCCTGAGCTGTTACATTGGAAGCAATCATTTATAAGATGAGTGTCTGCCAAACCCCATCTCAGTCCTCATTTCAGAGTTGTAACAGTCAGCTCAGAACCCTTTACCATGTAGACGAAAAGAAATATTTAAGATTGTTCCTCCATGAGCCGTTTCACATTTACTGATACTTAATGTAATCTGCCCCTTTTCTGGTCAGGCACTCCATTCTGTCATCTTCATCCAAAATTTGTCATAATCATCACTAAACACATAGAATGCATATTATCAGTGGCAAACTGTCTTCTCGCTGTTGTCTTGCTTTTCTAGGTCATTGCATAAAGCATATTTTTCTCACTTTAGGAATTTTAAGTTTCCTTTGAGCAGCTCAAACATATTCACGTGCTAGAAAAGAGACTTTAAATGGGAGACAGTGTTGTCACAAACATGCATATTGCTACTGCTGTGAGCATCTCAAGGTGTCATGGGTCATGTTAAAGAGAATAAAGCAGATGCTCATCAGTACTGAAAGAAACTATGGATGTTCAGCTTCACTGAAATATGACTCCATTGTACTGGTGTGACTTCAAAGGGCTGACTTTAGGTACCAAGGATCAGCAGTTTTTAGCTAAAGAATGAAATAGCAGACCCAACAGTGACTGGAACTGAGAGTGAGACTTGCTTAGAAATCAGTAGATTGTTGTGCGAGGTATAAAAATAACGTTCCTGGATTAAGAACAAATGAGAACTAGTCTAAGAAATCAACTGAGTGAATGGATGGCTGTACATGCTTGAGTGGGGTTACATGTGCTGAAATTGAAAACTGTATTTAAATGCTTTGCTGGACCCTTAGTGAACGCCATAGTTGTCTATAAGTGTTGAAAATGCCTGGATGCCTACCTGTGCGACCTGCTGTAGGGAACCTGCTTTGGCAGGGGGGTTGGACTCAATGATCTCTGGAGGTCCCTTCCAACCCCTACAGTTCTGTGATTCTGTGAAAATATGTGAATTGTTTGCAGTATATGGCCAGGGGTAGTTTGAAAATAATCTATCAATTGTAGTGCTTCTGTCTATTGGCCATCACAGATCATCGGTTGTTTTCTTCTTTTTCATGCATTCCTCCCAAAATCACAACCTGCAGACTTCGTGGGTCTGTTTTGGCTCCTGCTGAAGCGTATCAATAAAATATTAAAAGGATTTTTATCCCCTCCCTGTAATAAAGTTTCTTAATCTCCATTACTTCTCCTCCTTTCTCTCCGAGAGGTCTGTTCCACACGGCTTGTGGAATTCTGGCTTCTCGTTTATATCTGGAAGAAAAACAAATTTCAAAATGCTGGAATTTCTCAGAGATCAGAAATTCCTTTTTCCAGATATTTCTACATGAAAGGGTGCCAGTGATTTCTGTGGCACTTGGATTGCCTGTGTAAGACTGTCAGGCAGGTACAACAGCTGTATGGAGGAGGATGTGGCTGTACAGCATCACATCTATCACCTTACCATGAGGTTAGGCACCCCTCTGCCTTAGAAGTGGTAGCTGGGATTTCTTGTGCCTCCACTTTGTTCCTTTGTTACATCTGTTCCAGAGTAATAGCTCCTTTGCTGAGTCAGTTTAACGTTTCCATCTGTAAAGGTAGTGGATATCTTCGCTAGAAATGGGATTCTTGGAAGTTCCTAAGGGAGTTGGCTGTCAGCTCTCAGTACATTTCAGTGGGACATTTCGACCTAAGCCTGCTGCTAAAGGGGAATTTTGAGTTGTGCCAACTATTCCTTTAGATGACACTTTTTCCCCAACATAAAAGGAGAAAAAATAATGGAAGTAGGGAAGAGTCTGGTAGGAAAGGAATGAAAATAGTCCCAATATCTCCCTTTACCCAGTCTGAAGTTAGTGTTTCCTCCTTCACTGTGTCATTTTTGCAGTGTGAAATGGTCCACTCTCTGTAAAATCATAGAATCACTCAGGTTGGAAAAGACCTTAAAGATCATCGAGTCCAACCATGAAACTCCAGACTCTTTCTGTTACATTTTTTGTGAGAGCAGAGCAGTAACAAGTTTCACTGACTTACAGTAAAAGCAGAGGGTAAGCAGGGACAGGAAGTTTAGCTTATATGGGATAAATAAGGAGAACATTAATCATTCCAAAAGAAATGTGCAGGGTAGCAGAGCACAGAGGTGCGAGAGTGATCTTAAAGGAGTTCTGCTCCTCCTCTGCTGCATCCTTTCAGTGCCAGTTGTAGCTACTCATGCTTAGTTTTTGAGTACAGAATTGACTTAGGTCTTTGTTTTCCAATGAGTGCACCTCCAGTAGTCATTTCCACCACTATGGGGACAGTTTCACTGATTTTATTTCACTGCTTTTAATTTTCTAACATAGAGGACAGTCGAGGCTTACACTTACACAGATAAGAAAGGCATTAGAGCACATTTTTAAGCACTTTGTTCCACAAATGACAGTAAATTGCCCTTTCTTTGTTGGAAAGCAGTAGTTAAAGGAGACATAACTCACTTGTTTACAGCAGTCTTAATCCTCTGACAAAGTCAGCCTTAAAATGTTCTTGCAGAATTTGAGTAGACAAGAAGGAAAGATAAAATACTGAGCAATGGACCAAAAAAAAAAAAGAAATCAAATTAGTTTCAGTATGTCTGAAGGGACAACTGCAGGTACTACAAGGTTTAGTATTAAAATGTAAACTAATTTATTGAAAAACTGGAAAAATAGGAAACTTTGCAGGTGTAGCTTTATTTTATCTGGGTTATTCGTGACTGGGGAAAACTGTGACTAATCTCAGAGGGGTCTCATTTCAGGGACAAGGCTCTGGAGTAATAAGGTGATGCAATGAATAGGTAGCAGAAATAACTGGGGAAGATTTAGTTAGAAGAAAAAGAGAAATTCCTCATTTTTGCATCGGTGGTTTCTAACAATGTACCAACATGCACAAGATCTTTGTTGGGCAGTATTGTTCTAAGATCCCTTGAGTTGCTCAATAAGTCTCAGACTCAACGAGTCTCAGAAGACCGTTGGGGTATTTTACCCTTTTGTCCTGCCTCAGTGCATGTGACTCCTGCTTGCAGACTCCAGGACCTGGGTGATATATTCTCATTACACCTTGGACTTCAGTCCCCCAGTCAAATTGTGTGACCAAGGTGCTAATCCAGATGTTATTCTCCTTTCTGCTCAGAATCAGTGGCCCTGTTGGGCATTAAAGAAGAGCAGGCATCAGCAGTGTGACAATTCCCAAGCCAAAGGTGTGAGGATAAAAGGAGGTTCCTTAGGGAAACTAAACGAAAATAAACATTTTGACCTTCATAAAGGGTCAAAGAGCTTTGTCAGATCCTTCATCCGCTTTGCAGCAGTGGATGAAGGATCTTTCCAGTAAGAAAAGGGAATCAGTTCCCCACAGCAGAAATTTCCATGAGCAACTTAACAGGAAAGAGAAAAGAAGGCAAAACCAAAACAAACAAACAAGAAAATGAGCCAAATTCTTGCAGAGAGGAGCTGATGAGGGCTGGAATGAAGGTATGTGCCTTTCAGAGCCTCAGTGAAAGGAAGAGATTATCAGGAAGACCTTTCAGATCAGCTACCTGGCAGGATAAATTATATTCATGCCTCTCGCCAAGCTGGCTGTGTGTGCTTGGAATTGGTCTGCCTCAAAGCCATCTCTGAGTACTGGATGTTTTACAGGCAGAGGAAGGAGCTTTCACAGATAGCAGTCCACCTGGTTGTTTCTTTCTAGCTCTCTATCCTAGTGTGGATTAGCAGTGGAAAATACCACTGCCGTAAGACAGAAGCTGCTTTATATGGCTGAATTCAGGCTTCAGCCTGCTTTTAACCAGAACTAGCTCCCTGGGTTTCAGTGTTGGTTTTTTTTTTTTCTAATTGACATTAGTATAAAGAGGAGAACATCAAGTGATAAAAATCTCTTCCAGTAAGTAATCCTGGATCTGTCTTTGCCATTAAAGTCTCTCTTCACAGCAGGGTCTTAAGAAAGTTCAAGGAATGCGTGTCTGTAGATTCAGAAACAGGCACAACAAGTCTAAGTGCCTTCCTGAACCAGTGCCTTAAAATAACTCCACCAATGGCCATTTGTGCAGTGACATTTTGGAAATGTGCACCGCCTTATTAGAAAACTTGACTGTGAATACCAGGCAATCTACTGCGGTTCCTGGGATGTCAGCCCAGAATCCCAGCAGCTTCTCATCCCAGTGCAACTCAGAAGGGCAGTTTTTAAATTAAAATCTTCATGTAAAATGATAGATGCTGCAAGATGGGAAGCCTCATAAATTGAAAAATGTCAGTTGGTTTTGCAGAGGCAAATGAGAGGTTGTTTATTTATTTTCACCTCATAAACATTTCAGAAGGGATTCTAGCACTTTGTTAAACTGCTCCAATATTGGAATCTTCCAAGTTTATTTATACATACCTAGTAAGCTCCCAGAAGTAGCAGGAGTGCTTGGTTTCAGCAGCCCCACGGGTGGTGACTGCATACTTTTGTTGTACTAGATTAGCATTCTGATAGACAAAACCTGGGTAGAACAAGCACAGTAAGTGCAGACATTTGTTCTCCAAGGAAGTGTGGAATTCCACCAGTCCAGGTTCATTTGTCCGAAGCAGGTGTGTAGTTAAACGACCCTGTGTGTGCTTCTTTTTGTGGCTCTGTTTTCTGTTTGGAGATACTGGCTCGAATTCAGCGTCCATCCTACCAGCAGCTCACCTGCCACACATGGTGTAGCTAGGTCTTGCACCAGGTTTGGAATTCGCAGGGGTCTCACTGTAAGGCAGGATCCCACCCTGACATGTGGTTCAGCTCCAGTCCGGGTTATTGGCCAAATTCTCAGCTGCTGGAAAGTTGAGTTGATTCAAAGTCATTGTGAAAATCCGCACGGCTCTGTGCAGTGATTTATTTCCACTTGATGTCACGTTATTTGTGCTCGCTTGCCCCGCTGGAAACTTGCTTAAGCTAATGGAGTACGGAGGTGTTTCCTTTGATCTCAGCTGTTCTCAGAGAGCTCCAGTTCTCCTGGACCACAACTTCGTTTAGGTTGCACCAAACTAAATGCTACTAAGGACAGAGAAGCTATCTCAACATTTTAACACTGTGAGCTAATTTCTTATTTTTCTAGTTTATCCACCCTCCTGTGCTGTTTCCTTGTGTATCCTTTACCCTGCCTCAGCACAGTAGGACTGTCTAATATTTCCTGACCCACATCCTCCTCTGAAGTCATTCTGAGTGCCATCAGGACTGGCAGTGGTGCTCAGGATACCCCTGCTGACCATCCCCCTGGTTGTATTTTTGATCTAATATCAGTGGTAAAGCTTTCATCTAGTGGAAGTCAGCATGAGCCAACAAAGTCAGCAGTTCTGGGTCAGTGACAGGGAGATGAGTGTCATGGGCTAAAGCCACAGTGCAAAAGGTTTTTGCCTGGGTGTTAAGGGATGTGTTCTTGACAGACACCAGGCGAGGTTAACCATCTGGACAACATCTTCTGTATCTGTGGGTGTTTTCTGTTCCATTATTCTCATTAAGCCATGCACCTCCCTCATCTGGAATATCTCCATTGATTTCGGTGAGTTTCTCTGGATTTTCTCTAGCACTGAGGAGCATTTAGTTTGTTGCTTGTAATGCTGATGCTGTCTCATCCCTGTAAGGACTGTGGCAAATGGGCCAAATACAAAGTTGAGGTCCGCAAGGATATCCTCTATTGGTAACTCTGGGGACAGATTTTGAAGTCCTAATTATTATCTGTGCAGGATGTAAGCCATCCAGGAAATGTGTCGTAAAATAGTTATGCAAAATGAATATGAATTCCATTTCACTGGGGCTAAGGGGAAGTATGGCATGGCAAGAAGAAAGAAGGATAATGCACAGTATGAGTGTAAGGATATAGCTGTCTGAGGGGAAAAAGAAAAAAAAAAAGGAAAAGAACACAACAAAGAACACAACCCTACAAAGATTAATGTTATCTGTGGATCTTGCTGGCAGTGTTCTGGTGAATCAGTTGTTGCTACTACAACCATCTGTAGAATGCAAAAAGGATGAATCACAGCTCGTGGTTTCCAAAAAAGCAGTTGGGACAATTCCCTTCATTCCCAGCTCTATGGAGGTCAGTACCTAAAGCAGTTCTTGTCATCTGATGTGGGAAGGGAAGGAGCAAGTGACCTGTACCTTCTCTCCTGGGAACTCCCATTGGTGGAATGCTTTTTGTGTGCTCCAGAAAGCTGTTGTCACCGCCTGGGTGCCACCACACCAGGTGGCTTTTCCCAGGAACATGCATCTATCTTGCCAGTGCTGTAACCCATGTCAGTCACTTAGAGAGTTAATGTCCATCCTTCTGCTGCACTGAGGCTGTACATTGCTGGGCAAGAAGTGCTCCCCCTGCCCTTCCTCTGGGAGGTGTGTGCTCTTCTACTGCATTGGAAGGGGAAGGGAATGTGTTAATGGTCTGTATGTAGAAGGGTGACTTTTCCTGGCAGCACTTTTAGCTTTGCTTCCAGAATGTGTACAGTTATCATTTATGCTCCTTTAAATTCTTTCCTTTTCTCAGAAGAGGTTGGTGCATAGAAAGAGAATTTGGATTATCAGGCTGCTGGCACCAGCCTGCATTTTCCATTGTATGTGCTTGGAATACAGCTTGGTATTGTGCCTCTCTTGATTTGTTTACCTTTTCCCCTCCCCTCTTCCTGCTCCCCACAGTAAGTTGTTGGATTCCTCTTGTAATGATAAATATTTTAAAATGAAGCAAGGCATTAAGTCATTTTTACAATTTCTTTGAAAACATTAGAATTGCACATTTGATCTCCTGACACATGAAGAGCCCAGGGAAACGACCAAGAGCAAGACACATCTCTGATCCCCAGAGATTCACCACATCTGGGTCCTTACTGCTAGAAGAAAAGATTTGAAAATATCAGATTTGATCCTTCCTGATCCAGGAGCAAAGGGACCATGATACTGATGGAGAAGACAGTGTTTGCTGTTCAGGTTTTCTGTACTCTTCTAAACAGAATGGGGCTCAAACAGAAGAGGACAGGAGATCTCTGGATTCACCTGGATTGTAGAGTTTTACACAAGGATGCTCTTGAACCTCTCTGGGCTTGAACATCTGTGGTTTTGAATATCAATACTCCTGGCTTACGTGTATGAGTCAAGTATATTAATTTGAAGTCCTGCAGTGTGGATTCAAACCAGCCCCAAACTATGGAGAACAGAAATTATCACTGATTTACAGCCTACTGATGGGTTCCTGGGAAATGAGAAATCCTCACCTTACCTTGTTATGAACCACTGTTAATATAGTGAAAAAGGCCATGTTGGTTTCTGGGAGATTGGCCTGCTAAGTTCTGTTCATGCAGGGCTGTCTGACATAAAGTGTAATGTCTTGCTGCTGGCAGCTGCTAGTGGAGTGGAGAGAAAGTGTTCCTGCACAACCACACTGAGCCCAGGGCTTGAGACTGGGGAGGTAGAGGATAAACTTTCCTATGCTATGACCATGGACGCCTGTGATAGGATGATATACAGTTGTGGGTCCTAGGAAGCAGTCCTGTTTCAGAGCAAGCCATGGAGATATTACTGCTGATACTGCTGGTTTTTTACGTTAACACCTAGAAGAGATGTTAATGTAAAATAGAGTAATTTAGAAGTGACTGTCTTTCCTCAACTAGCTGTCATGGCAATGAAAACCACATAGCGGAGTTAGTCCCTGAGCCAAGGTTGTATGCAAAACACTTTTAATTCATGGAAACCAGTTTGTATATATTTGGATTATTTGAGTGTAAGAAAAGTCACTTTACAAGTCGTTGTCTGCTATAGGAATGGGAATTGTCATAGACTCAGAATATAAAAGCACTATATGTTTTTTGGTTTTTTTTCAGTGTATCAAGTCATGTGACAAACTAGAGGGATACCAAATAACATAATTTCAACACAGTCAAACAGTTCGTGCTCCGCTTGCATGGTGATTATGCTCTCAGTTTACACAGATCTTTGCACTCCTCTGGTGCTTTAATAACATCACTTTAAAACCCTGGCATTTTGGTAACATGAGGAGTGGTGAACACTCACCGCACCTCCAGTCATCAGTCACTGTCAGCTCCAGGCTGAGGTTTCTCTGCTTTCTAACTAAGTATGCTGAGCCTGAACTCCTTTTCTAGCACTGAGGATTTGACAGAGCCCCCCAGAAACAACCCAGGATGTATCTGGTTGGTGTGCCCAGCTGTCTGAAGCCCCAGAACCTGTGCAATATCACACTGTTCATTAAACCTGGCTGTGCCCCAGGGCAATGCATGTTACATTGCATTATTTGTATAGCTGTAGAACAGAGGACCTGCTAGAGATGGAGGGGAGTGGAAAAAAAAACAACTGAATAAGAAGATAGCCATTGCTTTGCAAAACTTACAGCATTGGGTAGAAGAAGGGATGGAAGAAGGACAGGGATAAGATGCTTCACTTCAGGGTTTTGTGTGATAAGTGCCTCAGGAGGGTCTGATTTTTCACTCCATTCACTCAAGGAAGCCAGGCTTTGATTTTGGTCATACTTGTGAGCACAGACAGCTCCACTGACTGCAGCATAATGCCAGCACTCTGTTATCAGGGCTTTTGACTCCAGAGTGGTTACTCTGCTTGTAAGCTGACTGCATAGAAACTAATCCTGTGTATGGGATGAGAAGACGGGGTCTGGCTGGCAGCTGGCTGTATTTTCCACTTATTGACTCTCTGCTTGATCCACTGACAACCAAATTTATCTCTCAGTGAAGTGGTCACTCCCTGCTCCTGACAGCATTGGGTGTCTCCAAACATTTTGAAGGAGTGGGGCTTACATCAATAGCATTACTATGCATTCAGCAACGTCTGTGTGCAAGCAGTGCCATACAGCTCAGCAGCCAGGCATTCCCATGGAGCTGCGGAGCCATGGCATCACACCCAGGGGCATGGGTTTTTCCCTGTTGGATGAGTAGAGCTGAGAGTGTATACTCTGTTCTTTTTCAGTGGCAACCTTAGCAGCCCACCTATTCTTTGTGCTTAGAACTCTCCTTGTGTTATTTACAGTATGCAAGGCCCTGAAAACCTCACTATATCATTTTTT
The DNA here is from genome assembly GCF_026119805.1 of Tympanuchus pallidicinctus. Taxonomy (NCBI): domain Eukaryota; kingdom Metazoa; phylum Chordata; class Aves; order Galliformes; family Phasianidae; genus Tympanuchus; species Tympanuchus pallidicinctus. The sequence goes on along the minus strand of NW_026294739.1, from coordinate 13,010,106 downwards.
TTTCCCCAGTGACAACTGGGCTTTGCTGCGGCAAGGCTGTGCAACAGGCAGTACAGATGCTTCAGGCCAATGAAAGATCTGCTTGTGACTCAGCACCCAAATTACTTTGACAATGATGCATGTGATATGATGCAGTCAGTAGAATCTAGTCACAATATCTAGTCGTGTGCTTGGTGGCAACGTGTTTGATTTGGGACTGCAAGATTGGGCTCAGAGTGCTTAGTCAGTATTATCTGCTCAGTTTCATTCCTCTGGTTGGTTGGTTTTAAATATATTTTGGATGCCTAATAATTCCAATAAGAAATTTCTAAAAGAACATCAGAAAAGCCATCCACAGTATTTAAATCACTATGTTAATGCAACTGAGCTCATGTGGCTAAGAGATTGCAAATCACTTTCAGAAGCTGTCAGCGGCTTTTTCAGTGCTTGTCCATGTCCTCCCGTGACCAGTGCTTGGAGAGTCATGTACACACTCGAAGGATTTGCTTTGAGCAGAGGGCTCAAATATCAAAGTGGAAAAAAAGCATTCAAACCTAAAAGCTGACCATAAAGCCCAGCACATCATTTTCAGAAGCAGAACATTATTGTTACTCTGCTGACAAACTTCTTTTGAGGGCAGCAGCACAGTCCAGCACCATTTGAGATTCGTCTTGAAGCCGCACGTAACCAAAATAAATATATGGTTACATAAGAAACTATGTTACGTTCTTGCTCTTGGGTTCCAAGTCTAATTGTAAAGTATGCACGACTTCAGTGTGCTTGCACTTAGGGAGCCAAAGGGCCAATCCCCTCCCGCCTGCAAGCCAGTTGTTTCACACCTGGGATGGAGCGACTGACCGGGTGGTGGGGAGATGGTTTTGTCCCTTCTGCTAAGAACTGTGTGTGAGAGGTGGAGGGTCTCTGTGGGATGGACATGAAGAGGACAGGTAAAGAGAGGCACTGAGCTCAGTGCTCCAGGGAAACACTGCTTTTCAAAGGGAGCAGTGTGTGGTTTGGGGGCATAGACCAGCTTGGTATGAGTAACCGAAGCACCAGTGCATCAATAATGATTTATATACCTTCATTAGTATCCACGCAGCAATACCTGTAGTAGTAGTGGCTTAATGCTGTGCAGGCTACAAGCCTGCTTTCAGCTGTGTATGCCTAGGGGAAGAATTATATTGAGGAGCTGTGACAAACCTGTGCTTTTAGAGCTAGGCTTTGAAATTTGGCAGGGGATAATTGTACTTTTTTGCCCCTGAAGGTGTAGTGAAAATATATGAATCACTGTTTATTCCCAAAGATCTTGGACACCAGAACTTTACATGGGAGAGAATAACTCACAAAGGGATTTAGTTTGCTTCAGAGCTGAGATACTCATGAAAATTCTCGTGGAAGACAAACGTAGGCCTGCTGAGGGGAAGGATCTGGCTGTGTGGCTGATACAGTGCAGGGAAGGATGGAGAAGCACACAGCAAGAATAAGCAGGCAGTTTTAGGACCCTGATTTTCTGAAGTTGGCAATCCCTCTGCTTTAATCAGGCACAAATTGTTCAGTTCCATGCAGAAGGGACTGGATAATGTTTGCTGTCCTGTACTCTGTATGAGAATAAAATAAGTTCTTCTTCTTGGCTAGGCTAGAGTATAGCAGCAGCAGAAGGAAAAGCTTGATAAGATCCAAGGGCATTTTCTTCGTCATTATGTTCTGAAGAGGGCTTTGGAGGCCCTGGCTATAGGACACTATACACTGCTCAGTATTCTGTCTCAGTTTGTAGACATTAAGTGTACATAGCAGAATAATATGTGTGTGTGTGAGTGTGTGTGTAAGCTCCTAAAGAAAGGACATAGCAGTAAAGAAAATAATTAAAGTATGCAAAGCACCTAGGCAGGATAGTGACTGCTGTAAGGCCCCATGTAGAAATGAATGCTGTCAAGATGAAAGGCCACACATTTACAGAAGATGGTAAGATAGTTACCTATGAAGATCAAAGAAAAGTGGTAGCTGCTTTAGGCAACAACAGTTTGGGAAAAAAAGGCAAAGTATCATCAACACTGTCTTACACCTGCGGACAGTGAGTGTCAGAAAGCTTAATCTAAGGACATCTAATCAAGGCAGAAGTGAAAGTGAGAACAGTCCTGTGCACCAACAGGTCTGAGGACTGACTTTCTGGAAAGCAGCTTTTAAAAAGGGTCTGAGGGTTGTGGTGAAGAAGTTGACTGTGAGCCAGCAGTAGTCCTGCAGCAAAGGAACCCAGAATGCTAGTGCATGCACAGGTCTGAAGTGTTGTGTTCCCCCACATACTGGAAGGACCACAGAGATAATTATGGGCTTGGATGATCTGGTAGATGAGGAACAGGGTAAGAGAGCTGGGACTGTATAGCAGGGGTGATCTTATCAATGCATATAAACACCTGATGGGGGAGTATAGAAGACAGTGCCACACTCTTTTCAGTGGTGCTCAGCAAACATACAAAAGACAACAGGCACGAACTGGATGAATATAGGGAAATTACACTTAAAAATAAGTGATTTTTTTTTTGTTTTCTTTTTTGTGATGTTGATTGAACAGTGAATCCTCTCCTGAATAAACTTAATAGAATAAACTCTCCTGAATACCAGAGTAATGATTACAATGAAATGGTTACTGTGGTCCTGGACATCTGTTCTTTTTTGGTTAAACATTGCCAACAGAAATATGTGTTCAGGTATGGGACTTCACGTGCACAGATGGTCTGTGCATGTGTGGATACCTGGAGAATCCCTACACAGGGAGGTGAGCCAGAGCTTCCGGCCAGCCTGCCAGAAAAAAAAATAAATGTAAAAAATTGCTGAATTCCACCTAGACAGAATTTCCAGCTGGGAAAAAAAAAAAAAAAAAAAAAAAAAAAGAAAAAAAAAGAGAGAGAGGATGTGTCTGGGAAAACCTGGACATGAGCTATTTGTGCCTCCAGGATCTTGTGCTAAGACTCTGCACAGAGCAGTAGAGCAGTTTCTCTTTGAGTAAATACTCAGCTACTCAAGCAACATCTTCACACCCCAGAAACAGTATATTCATCACTCAGTTACAATGGTGGGTTGCTTGTTACTTATTGCTCTTTGTATTTTTCCCTTTAAAACTCTTTGACAATTTCAGACAAGGGAAAGAAAGGAGAGTGCATAGTTATGTTTATGTATAAAGATTTGCTGCTTTTGTGAAGTCAGTTCAGTTGTGCCACTGGTTTACTTTGTGCACATTGCTCGAGAAAAATAGGCTGTAATGAGAATCTGATGTGGGATTTATGTTCACTGCTTTTTATGACATCTATGACATATAGCTGTCTATGTGTTTCACTGCTATCCGCAGAGCCATGACAAATACTTTAATGCAATATGCTGCAAGTTGGGTGACCTCCCAGGCAAGAGAAGGGCAGGAACAATCGAGGAGATGATGGTCAGCACTCAGTAATTTGTTCCTGTAATGGTACGTGGGTCTACCCTAATCAGCAAGTATCTTCCTCTTTACAGAAGTGCTTGGTCCATCGCTTGCAGCAAACCCAAATATCGGTAACCAGAACTGCAGCTACCTCTAGAGGGCGATGATTGACTGATTAATGTTTGTGCTGTGATTGAAAATGATTACTGGCTTATCCTGGATTAATCCAGTTGCGATCCTGCAGCCATTTAGCAAATTACAGCTTCACCGCAGAAAGCTGCAGTGAGTCTAACAAAAAAAATATCTCTGTCCAGTTGAAATGATAGAGGAAATGCAGCCAAGAAGCATAGCAGAGTTTGGCCAGAACATTAGGATGGATTTACAAACTGTTGTGAGATCTTTAATTATCAGTAGTACCAGAAGCTTTCATTACTAGAACAGCATTTGCTTGTGAGGTTCCTTGCAGGAACCAAACCATAAGGACATTTAAACCAGAGCAAAATAGGGAAGGAAATAAAATCAGTCCTCAATTGCTCTAAATTTCTAGGATCATGTTAATAGCTTGTTCTGGTTAGCCTCCAGCACAGAATGGTCCCACTGTGTGAGACGTACCAGCAATGAGAGCACAATACCTGATTAACATCATTTGGCACCGTTGCTTCTCGGGAGAAGCAGGTGCCCAGCCCCAGCTTTGCATGGCTGCATCTTCTTCTACCTGCTTGCCAGGTAAGAAATGACTGTTCGTGTTTCCTGCAGCATCCTGTTGTATGCAGTCCTCCTGTGGCATTGCCCAGTTCCAGACCGCTCTTTATGTTTGAAGAACATCACTCACCTTCCCCTTTTCCAACTAAGACCATTGCCATTTTGCTACTGAGCTACTTTCTTTAATTCTTCTGTATCCTTTCTCCTCCATCTTATTTCTCAGCTCTGGTCAGAAAATTGTTAAGAGTTGTGTAAAAGAAAGTGTGAAGTCGGGACAGAATTCAAGACAGATGTATTTTTTCTTCTTGTGAGCATGTCTTTGAATTTAGCCTGCTGCTGTACATTGCCAGGTTTGTAATTAGCTCTGAGCTGAAGTACGTGCCCTGGAGCCAGGATGCACACTTCCAGTGCACCATGCCACAGGGATTCATGGGTCAAAGGGTTTATTTCAGTGACAAGTGACATCAGCATGCACATCATCAGAACCACTCCTCTTCCCTCTTCCTTAGTGCAGAAAGATGGGCTGCTCTCTGTGTGTCATCTTTATATTTAGCATTGACTCCACACACCATGGCTACAGGGGGTGGCAACTCAATCTACTGACTTCCATTTCTATCTTGCCAGTTTGAATTAGTACCAGGCTGGTGATGGCTCAGAGTTTATCATTTGTGTAGTAGTTTGAGGCCTCTTTGCATGGCTTTTTGTCCTGTGGACCACTTCTTCCATAGCAAAAAAGGCCTCATCGCTCTTCCTAACCATCTTGGGCCATGAGTCAGTGTCATATGCATGAAAAATAAAATGTATTTTTCATTTCCAAATGCATCCTTCTGCATCATACCATGACTGTTACAGAAGAAGCATGCATTCCAATTAGCTGTCTTTGTTTGGGATTTTTGCTTCATTTTGCCAGTACTTTTTATGGATGCATAGTTGTCATGACGCAGAGTCTGTCACAAGCACCAAGGGCTTAAAAGTATATGCAGAGACTGCTTGTAGGAAGTCTAGTGTTCCTGAAAATGTGACTGGCTTGATTTTTATACACTACCTTCACCTTGTGGGTTTTACTTCATTAGCTGCAAGGATTCAGCTTAAAAGGAAGTGACACAACAAGAGCTACTTGGGTAGCTTACAGATTTCAGAATAGCTGTTTTAAGATAGTTTTTCCTTCTGAAGAAACATACCTTTAATTGGAAAGCATGCATGTACATTGTTAATGTAGATTCCCTTTCCCATGAAAGGGAAAGCAGATGAATCATCTGCTCTCAGGCTCTGTATGTCTACATGAAAGCAGGTGGGAATCACCTTGCTTTTTGAAAATTCCTCTTATGTATTCACTGAGAATACGTCACAGGTATTTTAGAATGTTTCTCATTCTCTCATCAAGCTATGAACAACAAAAATGATCTTGGATATTTTTCCCAAACCAGAAATGCTGGGTGTTTGGTTAATCCCATAGAATGTTATTCAACTTTAAGACTGGTCAGAATTCAGCCAATTTTATCAGAATTGTTTGTTTCAGAAAATAAAAATAGGCTGAAGACATCAAAAATAGGAATATCTCAGTTGTTTAAATGGAACCACATGAATCAGTACAATCAGTACTGGCGAGTACCTAGCTTGTAAAGATCAGTTCTAAGGAAAAGCACTTGTAGTTTTCATTCAAAAAGAAAGGGAATATTTGATAATTTCTTAGGTTTTTGGGACAAACCTGTCAAAACTGGATAAAAAATCCATTTTTCTAACTTTCGTGTTGTTCTTATTTCCCAGACAAAAACCAGAATTATATTTCTAATACAAGACTGTACTTCTAATAACAAATGCATCATTCCCTGAAATAGTCTCAACAATCCACGTAGTGAGTCCCACGCTTTTGCTTCATGGAAATTCAGTAAAAAATTAGTAAGGACAAATCTGTCACTTTGGCCATAACACCTTCTAGATCCAGCACTATTTGTGTTGATCTATAAATGACAGATATGTGACTTTATGAGAGTAACCTGTGACCAATGAGAGGATGACATGACTTGGAGAGGCTGGCAGGTAGGGTGCCCGTGAGACACTAAAAGCACTTCTGCAACTTGGATCAGCATGGTCTGACATTACTGGCACATGTTTTAGTGGGAGAAGGAGAAGTTTAAAGGTGCAATATAGCAAAACCAGCAAGCATATGTCACCATATTTGCATATCATTCCTAAAGCTTTAAAGACAAGGACTGACAAACTCAAATATAGTTTCCATTGGCAAGGCTGATGAAAGCAAGGGCAAGATTGCACAACGCTTATATAAGTGAACTCTTACTAACGCCAGTTCTTGAGTTAAATAAGACTTGTCTGCTGAAGAAATTAGGGAATTTTTGAGTCTTTTCAGTTGATTTGCCTTCCCTCCTCCAATTTATTTTTATTTTCTTCATAGAGAAAATCTAATTTCATTTGTTCACTTGAATTTAAGATCATAAAATTCCTACCAAACTCCTGGTTGCCCTAACTTAGCTAAGTGTGTTGGAAGTATAATTAAACCTCAGCAAAGTTGAGGACATCTGTTCCTTGGGCACTCTGCCAGCTAAGTAACCACCACACACATTTTTCATTATCTGGGAAGCTTCTTTATCAGCTTTCTCCCGAAGGTGTCAAAAAGATATCTGTAAGTTGTTGCTAAATTGAAGTCACTTGCTATTTGATGACTGTTAACGCTCTATACTTTCTTTTTCCCCCTAGAAAAAAACCCACAAATGGTGAGTGCAGGTAACGTGTCCTATTCTGAGGTCATCAGCAGCCCATGAAGATGGCTGGTTACTCACATCTGAGTCTCTTTCACCTCCTGGTCAGAGCTAGTGATAGTTATGTGTATCAGCATCCATTTCAGAAATCTTTTAGACTATGTGCTTTTGTAGGAAGAGAAGAGCAATCAATTCATGTTGAATTAGAGGAAGTGTATATCACTTACCAAAAAGGAAGACCCACAACCTCGTGGTAGTTCCAAGTAGTAAAAAAGTAATTGAAGCTTTATTACCAGATTATCAATTAGCAGAGAGCCTGAAAGAAAATCTTAATACCTGATGTTGGACTTCTCATGCTCTTGGAGTCAAAGCAACTGGCAACGTGGCTGCATTTCTCCTGCTCTTTACTGAGCCCAGCATCCTCCTGTCTTGTGAGGCACCGAGCCTCAGCCATTCTTCAGGTTTCCCCCAAGCAACCTGATCTAAATCAGATCTGGAGGTTGGTGGCTCTGCCTGTGGTAGGGGGTTTGGAACTTGATGATCCTTGGGGCCGCTTCCCACCCAAGCCATTCTACAATTCTATGATTTGTTGTGAAATACTGAAATGCATAAGTTGCAGGCATTCAATGGTCATTTCTCAGTTTACTCATGTTGGTACAGCCTGTGTCTCTTATCAGCCCTACCCATACTAAGCAGAACGGAGCCCTGCAGAGACCTAACTTGAGATGGAACCTGTAAAATCTCCCTCAGAAGTAAATGCTGGCAAGTGCTGCCTTGTGTTTGTCCAACATGAGAAAGAGAAGAAGGAAGCTGAGTGCATAGGACTGCAGTTGCTGCTTGGCAAAACCTCACAATCATATATAGCAAAATTACCCCATCAATCTAATAATAACTTGTTATTACACCATGGTTACCTTTTTTTCTGAGATCCTGCCCGTGTGTTTTATGCAGATCAATCAAGTACTGCCATGTTTTTAGGCTCCAGCATCTCAATGTAGGTAGCTGTATAAAACTGAGACAGGTCCAGTTCTTTCCCAATGGCAGCGTTTTGGGCTGTTTCATCAGTTTGGTGTTTTGCTCTGTGCTTACCATTCTGCTGCAGTTCTAGTAACCACAGGGACCCATTTAGACTTCTGTGGTGGCTATTATTATTTTGTTGTACCCCACAATGGAAAACAGTCCCAGCCTACATGCTCCAGCATGGTGTGGATGCTCCTATGGCTATGCATATTTTGTAGCACTTGACTCACTCATACTCAAAGATGTGTGTTCTGAGAAATGCTGTAAAAATAATTCCTTTGTCTTCTGGGGCTGCAATTTGTATTGTCTTCATCATCTAAACAAGGCTCTCTTTCTGTGTTTACTTTTTTCTTTTTTTTTTCTTTTTTTTTTTCCCCTTGATTCCTCAGTTGGAGTGTGGTGGAAACATTCTCTGCAGTGAAGAATCCTGATCTGGCACTTTATGGCAGCTCTGCAAAATTCTGCTGCCATCTTTGTCTGGAAAAATGAGCTGTATTAAAAAAAAACAACCAACCAACCAACCAAAAAAAACCCCAAAAACCAAACCTTTTATTTTTTTCTAATCACTCCAATCAAGACAGATGATGAAACCAAAGATGTAGCTCCCTGGCTGGTATTTTTTTGCCATGTAATGCAAAGCAACATTTGAAATTTCCTTTTACTCTCTGTTGGTTATAGCAGGTGCTTTTGGAAAGTCAAACTATTTTAAAAGTACTGTGCCTACCTGTTGAGAGAATAAAGTCATTGTGAACAAACTAATAAGGAGTCCGCACAGCTTGGAATTGTAGTCCCCCAGATTAGTCCACAATTTCTATGTGCATTAGTTAAGAAATGAGATAAACTCATTCCTAGTGTACAGGCAAAGAAGAAAATAAAAGGTCCTCTGCTGCTGCCTAGGGAAGATTCTTCTGTAGCTCACACAACAGTGATTTCAATAGCTGAAATAACGTGTCTGAAAGACTTCAGTTCTAGTAAGCTGCTTTACAAAAGCACACTCCTTTTCTACTGCTTATCTCATGCTACTTAATTTCTTCCTGAACGAGGTACTCTTTCTGTAAAGTTATTTCTGTTGTGCCCAGGGAGTACAGTTAAAATATATGTATATTTAAAGTCATTAGGTTTCTCTACTGCAGTTTGTAGAAAGGAGGGGTTAGAGGAATGGTGATGCTGTGGAAATTATTGCCACTTTCATGGCTGTCTCATACTCTGAAAGAAAGAAAAAAACACACAAAACTACACACAACAAAAGTTGAGACCTTTAATTATAACCTAATCATCTTAATCAGAGCAATAAATATAACAAATGTGAGGCAAGTATGTGTGTGAGAGTGCAAGACAGAGAAAGGTTTAGGGCAAGGATCAGTGGAAAATCTTTAGAAATGATGTAAGAGAAAGCAAAGGCAGGGATTGGAGTTTGTAGCCTACAGCAGAGACTATAAAAACTCTGAAAGAAAGCTGAACATTAGGGATAAGTTAGGGAGAAGAACATAGCAGGACCATTAAGGTTGGGATTGCTTGTATCCAATGCAAGGTAAGATGAGTGAGGACAGAGAGGTTTGGCATATTTTCTGTGTCTCTGTGCTCTGTTTACTTCTCTGCTTTCTTGCTTTCTATGCTTTCTTCTTTTTACTTTTTCTCCTATTTTTTCACACTAACAGGCATGCACAAAGTACACACATGCCCATGTCAGATGGGAGAAGTGCAGCTTCTTTTTCCAGTTCGAGATTAGGTAACAAGATGCCTATCACCTAGTATTTTTGGTACTAGAACTGAACTAATAATATCCTGTGGAAACTTATTTCTTTCAGTTAATCAGCCAATATTTAAACAAGATGTGTCTGTGTTTTACAACACTGACTAGTTGCTTTCATGCCTTTTGCAGTGCTTCTGCAGCAAACTGCTGTCTGGTTTTATTGTTATGGATTTGCTTGTGTATGTTATTGTCAAATACATATTACTTCTTAAAAGCTGAAAAACTGAAAAGCTATGACAGAATAATTCCTTTGCATTAGTGTATGTCATACACAGTAGATAAGTTAGCAGCGTGCAGTATGTTGCAAAATACAATGTATACCATTGATTTAGGGAAATATTTTTTCTTTAATTTATGAATCTGCCAAAAGGTTTTTGTTCTGTCCCCTATGAGATAAACGAGCCAGATTCTGCCACATTTCTGCAGTAACAGAATAATCCTGCAAAAACATTCCTACACTGACAGAGCAGTTATCATTATCCAGTGATCTGATTACTTCAGCTTCGTACCACTGTAAGTGAAGTCAGACTCTGATTCAGTGATAGTCATTGCAATTTCTCCATTCTGGGTTCAAAACTATTTCACCACTTCTTTTTGCCTCCCAGACTGGAGTCATGCAAGTAAATACATGTGCATAATCTTTGGTTTAGATGTCCAGAGGCTACTGTGAAGTTCAGATCCCACTCATTTTTGAAGCACAAACACACGCTGCCTTCAGCTTTCCTTGCTTGGCTTTTCAGTCTGGAATGACTGTCCTCATGGGGAGTGCAGAGCTGAAAGCTGAGGAACTGTGAGGACATTTTGTGCCCCTGCCCATTGATTCACTTAGGAAGCCAGGGACAGATGATTATGCTTACCTGTCTCTGCTCACCTCTATCCAAATTGCAGCTTGGCTTACTTTCCTTGTAAAACACTTCAAGCATCCTGAGGAGTAGAAGGCAAGCAAACAAACAAAACAGTGTAAATGATGGGAAAGCTGCAAAACCAGGTATTCTGTAGTATTTATGAATACCTACCATGCTGCTTTCAGCAGGCTGGGGCTTGGTTTTCACTTTTTAAATGTATGACAGGAGTATCTCTCTGGGCTTTTTAAGGTGTACATTTAAAAATTTGAACCAGATGAGAGTTGTAAGAACTCTCTTGATGGACCCTACCAAAATTGCAAGTGGTTGCAGCTTCCCTTTTCTTGTTGGTCAACCCAAAGAAACAGATTAATCTGTAATTTCCCTTTGCAATTCATCTTCATCAAGTAATTGAATTTTCTTCTTCTTACCTGAATACCCTTGATCAGAACATTTAAAAGCTTTTATCCAGTAAATCAGTGTCAGGGTTTGATTCTCTTGTTAGCAAATTCCAATGCCATTCTTTTCTCTTAAGACATTATCTCAAAGGCACATCTTGAAGGTTATTTTTACTGGCCTTGAAGTGGCCTATGTCTTTGTACTGATAATATATTCTGATAATATGCTCTCCATACCAGGTATAAAGATCCATTTATCACTCCAATGCCGTTAGGAAAAAAACAACAATATATTTCTCAATTTTTATTGATACAGTACTTATTTTTATTTTAATTGCTGATAATGGCACTCCAACAACAAAGTTTTTAGTTCTCATGCTAAAGATGAAGGAAGAAAACTAAATGTGAAGTTACTGGAAACATTAGGAAAAGTTGGTGAGTTCAGTCAGTAAATATATAAATGATTTAGGGCTGAGAGTTTGTTGGCAATGAAGAATAATCTAATAATGTTTTGTTTTCCATTGTGCATACCAAGAATACTCACTCAACCATCTCACTTAGGAAAGGTGGAAATAGACTATTCTCATTAACAGATGTTTTCTTATAATTCAAGTGTCCTTCTTGTCTGATAGTCTCTGGGCTCCTAGATGTGTTCTGTCACTCTAATTGTGCCTACTGCTTCCTGGTCTCCTACTTTTATGGTCTTGATATGAGCTGGGAGGTTTTTAATTGCTGTAATGCTGCTAGAAATGGAAATGTAGTCAGTTTTGTAAGATGTCCAACTTGTCTCCTTCCCACCCATTCCAAGGAAATTTGTCCCTGTTTGTTCCATTGGGTTTCATTCTCTTTCTGCAAACAAGGAGATGAGGACCACAACTGACTTTTTCCACTAGTGTTTTTCCACCTGTGTCAGTTAAATTTCTCCTGACAGGGCAGTATTCATTTTGCGGCACAAGCATTTGTTCACTTTCCATACTCTGCGTGGAAACCAAGGTGCCACATCTTCAGCCTTTCTTCTTCTGAGTGGTGTGATTCATGTGCTGTCCCATACACTGAGCCTGCTGTGGGCAGGGACCCAACCACCTCAGAAACTGTAAAGGTGACAGAAACAGCTGTTTGTGTGAGCATCCACCAACAGCATCTGCTTCTCCCAGAAGAACAACTGTCAGTAAGTGCATCTGCATTTCTGATGGAAACTTCAGTAGAATGAAGGCTGGGATAACTTGTGATGGTATGAAAACTCTGGTAGTTTGGGCCCAACACTGAAAATTGTGTCATTAAGATGGAAATAATTGTTAAAACGAAGGTTTTGAAAAATAATGGCTGATCCCAAATGCCTTCTTGAGAAATCTTTATAGAATTTCATTTTCAGAAAGTGGAGCATTCTTGTCCCCAAAATATTGTCAGACCAAATGTTTTGTTTGGGGCGCAGGTTATACCCAAATAGCTTCTAAGAATCACTAGTCTTAAACCTCTTGCACAAGTTCAGGAATTTTACATTCTCTGTGTTTGCATCAGATGAAATCTGCCTGCAACTATTTATCTACATAGTTGGGAAACTGAGAATAGAGGGAGATTGACATTGTAGAAGTTGACAAGTGTCTGTGCTATATATCTGATAAATTGTATAGAATTGCTTAAAAATCTAAACCTACTCCAGGAAACACATTACTAATAACATGACGAGCCTGACTGACTGCCTGCATTTCATTATGTGACAAAGTCCCATGTCCCTTGCCTCAGTGTCTTGCTTCAGTATCTTTTTAGAAAGCAGTATGTAAGAAGTGCTCTATATCTCATCTGTGGGGTGAGAACAAAAACAACACTCTAACCTATCTTTGGACTCTGCTGTTTTTCTGAGGGTGGGATATATTTTGATTTTTCTCACTTTTCTTTGATATTCACGTGACTAGAAAATTATGCTTGAGATAAACACTGTCCCTTAGGAGTTTCTGGAAGCGCTAGGATTGCTGCTATGCACATATTTTTGGCTTTGTGGTAATGAAAATGCTCAGAGGATCCATCATACAGCTTTTAAAAGTAGGGCAAATCGGTTTCAGGAGGAGCAGGCTTATTCTCAGAGTTTCACAGAGGCTATTAATAAATTGTTCTTGTGGCAAAATACTCACCATCATGATTTTATTTATAAGGGAGATTGCCATGAGGGGTCCGGTCTGAGGCTGAGGAGACCGGTCTTAAGACTTGATGATGATGGAACCTGCATAGCATCACAGACCTTCACAGCTATTGGGTGGTGAAGGTTTCCCAACACCATTCCAGTGCTCACACAGGAGAATGACTGCAGTTCTAATGAGTCCTACTGCCAGGAGTTCTCCTGTGCCCAGGGGACAGTTGGGGCTTGGTTCTGTGCGTATGTACAGCACAAAGCCTCACGTCTCCTGGGCTCAGCCACATCATGCTCCTTGCAAGAGCAAGGTCCTCATTTGCAGGTGAGCTTGGATGTGTCCCATGTTGGTGCTGTGACAGCAAGCAGAGCATAGTCATCAATATATGGTGGCAGCTGAAGTGAAAGATTACAGTGCAAGGCATGATGTCTTGCCTCGGCTCTCTTGTTAACAAGCCAGCAAGAAAAATAAAGCTCTTGTGATTTATTCTTGCAGGATAATCTCTGTAGTAATGTGAAATATGATAGTTCAAATGGGTAAGAACAATGACAGCTGTTATTGTTTTTGACAGGCAATGGGTTTGGAGCTTGGTGACAAATTGCACGCTGTCTGGGCTTTGTTCAACCCACTTATCTTCAGGATGTCATTTTATTTTTTTATTTTTTATTTTTGGAGGGGGTGTTGTCTTTTTTTGTGTGTGTGTGTGTTAAAGAAAAACGTCTTTTAAGTCCTTTGTTTTGAGGTTGGAGACATAAAGTTTCTGTTTGGTAAAGAATTTTGCTTTTTTGTGATCTTGGAAAAAGGTTCTACACAGATTCCTTAAAAAAAAAAAAGGTTTGAAGGTTTATCCTGCTTTGATAAGGTAAAATAACATTGTCTCTTTTATCTTTAATTGTATTTTAATTGGACCTGCAACAAAGATACTTATTTGTATAAGGAATTTGAGTTTTGACACATTTCAAGCTAAAGCGTCATTATCACTAAAGCACATAAATATGTCTGAATTTCAGACTTGCAATTACATTTAGTGAATGTTAAACCCTATTTTATGTCAGATAACACCAGGCCAGACCCTGAAATACTGAAGACACAAAATAACACCCCAATCCCATGATGTATCTGTGCAAAACCAGTGGAAAAACAATGGAAGAGAATGAGGCTGAATTGCTCTTTTTTCCTACTATGGTCACACTGCTACATGGCAACCCAGCACAACTGGACTTTATTGGACTTAGTTTTGCTCCCTTTTAAACTAGTGATATTGCTTCTCAGCTACTGATTTCCATTGGAGCTAAAGCCAAGTTTCAAGTCCTTACAATTTCCTCTGCTTCTAATTTCACTGGCGTCGAGTTCTGACCAGTTAATCAAATGTCTTTTGTGTTGCAGGTGCCTTAATGTTTATTTTGATTAGTGTACTAGCTGCTATTTTTAGCTCTTTGGTCCTAGGGATGAATGAATACCAGCACAGACTTTAAACCATGATAAACATGTGTTTTTAACCTTGCCATTTATTTTTATGTCTCTGTATCCAAATAATCAGGATGTGGTTACCTGTGAAGGTAGTAGACTACTACTTAGAATTTCAATGCACACCCACGTACAAAAATATACATTGTAGAGGGCCAGAGCTTTAAAAACACCAAGCCAAACCCTTGTCTGGCTTTAATGGCTTTTCATATCAAACTGAAGGATGGTGTTACCACCTGGTTTGCTGCTTTGGCTTTGTCCTTTGATTCCAGTAAGCTTAGTCTGCTCACTGGAGAGATTTGCTCCATACAGATTAATCAGCTGCTTTCTTCTTGGCTACAACAGCCCCTCATGAACAGTATAAAGAAGATATGTGTAATGGGCTAACCAGATAACAGAAGCACACACAAAACTTACTAGAAAGAAAAACAAGCAAGAAACAGAGCTTTGAGAAAAAGCATAAATGTTATATCTTGTTAAAACTGGATTCCAAACACTTTTGTAGCTTCTCTCTTTTGTAGTGTGGGAAAAAGGTAGAAAGCCAAATACTTTTTACCATGTGTTCTCTAAATGAGCTTATGAGAGATTTGCTAAGCAAATGATAAAACAAATGCTGTATATCATAGAAATGCATTCATACATCCTTCCTTTTATTGCTTTTGCCAAGAGAAAGGTCAGCAAGGGGCAGTAGCAGCAGACTTGAATTCTTCTCTGGAGCTGAACCTGGTAACAAATCAGCAAATTAGCAGGTATCTTGGCTCTAGAGGCCTTAGCCTAGTTCTTACTAACATCAGCTGAAAGATTCCCACCTGGTCACGTTGGAGGCATGTCAAGTTTTAAATGCTAGATCCAGTCAAGGACTGAAACAACATTAGCCTAAATCCACAGCTGAAGAAATGCCTGCATCTTCCTGATTCTGCCAAAATTTGAACCTTTTCACCTTACTTCGATGCTCTGCAGGCATCAAAATGCTGCTGGGGAGATCTGTGATTTCTGTAACAGCTTTAGGAAGCTGTCCTGAGTTTGGAGTGGCTCATGGCCACCTCTGCTTTCCAACTCACCTGGTTTTAACACAAGTTTGCATTCATTACTCCCTCCACTGCAAGGATGGCACGATTGTGCAGAAAGAAATTAAAAGCTTTTCAGGGTCCTAACAGAGCAGAAATCTGATTTTGTACCCATCAATGAAGGACGCTCAGTATCTGGTTACTGTTTTTTACACCGTGGCCTTGTAAGGTGTAATATATAAACAACTATGGCACAGATTTTTCTTTTCATTTCTTAAGGGTCTTTTGAGGAAGGTTTTCTCGTCTTTTCACTATCAATCTGTATAAATTTTCACGACTGTTTGCTACCTGCTGTCTCTCTCTGGGGATGTGCTATGGAGCCGTTGTATGGGAACTGCTGAATCATGGCTCTGATTGATCACCTGAGGTGAGCAGTGAGTCAGCCACAGGAGCACAGGTGAAGGCAATTCACCTGTGCTGCTGGAAGGAGTGGAGCCTGGCTGTGCCTCTCCTAGACCCATTTAAGAGCTGACTACCAGTGGGGAAGGATCTCTTCTGGAGATCCCTCCTTTGGAGTTTTACAGCAAGCCCAGGACACGGGTAAGCATTCTGTCTATTCTCTTTTGATATAACAACCTGCTTAGCCAAACTCTCTGGTATATTTCATAATTATAGCATCTGTGCATTCGTTGATTATACAGCCATTAACTGTTCTCTGTTGCAGATGCTGCAGTTCCAGCTTGTTGTGGTCCATCTGGCCCTTGTCATCACCCTGCTGCAGTGGCATTCTAACTCAGAGCTCCTTGCAGAGGCAGCTCCAGAGGTAGGTCATTTCTAGTCATTGTCACATAACACTACTCTTTGTAGGTTGCTCCTGGCTGCTATGTGTACAAGATACTGTGCCATCCAAACAGTACTGAAAGGGAAATAGTGTGTATTGATTCTGCAAGGGACAAATCAGGAGCAAGATGGCTTCCCCAGTGAAAAGAGCAATGTGAATTGCATGGCTCTCAAAGGACAGACCAAACAAAGCCTCACCCTGACTCATGCAGACTCTCCTGAAACACAGTAGGATTTCCATGTGTTAAAACGCTTTCCAATGACTTTAGAGAGAGAACTCAGCAGGGGAAAATGGGATGCTGGGAGGGGGGTAATAAGCTAAGACTGAAAGTTTCCCTCTTTCTTAAAAGACAAATAATAATGTGAATTGGAGCCACAAGGAGAGCTCTGATAGAACACTGCCTGCATAAAACTTAACAGTTAAAGGAAGTACAAGAGCTAGAAAAGAGAAGGGCCAGAGAAACTTGCCTAATTTGGCAAAGGAAAACAGTGGGCACAATGGGAGAGCTCCTGTCTCTAGTTTCATCTAGTAGGATATGCAGGGAGTGCATCTGAAAATGCTTCTAGTCCACTGTCTTTTAAGTCACCTTGCCCTAAAACAGATGTGGCAGCAAAGATGTTTGTGTAATGGTTGCATGTCATAAAAATCAAAGGTCTAAAAGTTAAAATGGAGTAGCACTGTTTGACTGTGTGGTGTTTTATAGTTCAGTTCAGGAGTTAGATGCATACTGACAAATACTTCTCTTCTGCCTTGCACACTGTCTTCAAGTGAGCATGCTTTGGTTATACAAAATAATACTGTTTATAGAAAATAGGGCTTGGAGGGATCCATTCCTTGTACCAGCTGCTATTCAGATGCCACAGAGACCTGATATCTTGTCTCTGTCAATGACAAATGTTTGTGAAGTCAGTGTAAGAGCACAACATCTTCGGAGACTTCCTGATCCAGATTCTGCATTGGATCAGGGTGTTCTTTTAGCTGCTGGTGGAGCCGGAATGTCTTTAAAGCAGTTTAAGATCTTGCTATCTGTGACATCCTTAGACAATGCATTCTACTTCATTTTATGTTTTAAAAAGTAACTCATTTATTTTAAATCTAGTGAATTCAGCTAAAGAAAGGGGGAACCGTTGGTGGGGTTTTTGTTTTTTGTTTTAAGAAATTGCTAATTTTGCTAGTCCTTACTTGACTCCTTGCTGTCCTTAAGTTTTTCAACCCTCTATTTTACTCTCGCCCCAGCACTCATTTCTTTGCTCATCTATGAAGTTGTGCTTTGTCCAGTGACTCACCATAAGAAAACCTTTGTCTACTGATTACCATTTAACAGTCTCTTTACTTTTTACAATTTCATAATACCCTTTCAAAGATTAAATGAGTAGAAGCACACTTAGTACTCAAGAGTAGAGGATATATTTTGCCATCCGCTTTCAAGCATTATTGCATTATTGTAGATATTTATTGCCACTAATTATAAGGGTGAGGTTTTTTTTGGTGTTGGTTTTTTTTTTTTTTTTTGAAGGTACAGTTCTGTTTCAGACCTTTATAAAAGTTTTATAACCCTGAAAAGGAACAGAAATGACATTTAGCAGCACTTGCAAGTGAAAGAAGGGAAAATCAGAGAGCAATTTGAGAACCTTCATGAAAGTATTGTTGCATCATTGCTCCTCCTCATATAAAGGTCAGAGTTTTATACGATCCATCCCTGGTTATGCTCATCAGCAGTAGGAAGTGCCACCACCACAACCATGGCATGGACCACTACTACTGTCCACAAACATATTACATCACATTACTCCTTTGATTAGAATGTGCCTGAAATCATTTTTCTTCAGCAACAAGCTAACATTGCTGTTTTCTTCTGTAGTCTTTGGACCCTTCTGCTGCTCTGGATGTGGCAGTGCATCCTACTGCCAGTGAGGAGAAGTCAGCCTCCAGCCTGGCAGCCAAACTGCTCCTTCTTGATGAACTGGTGTCTCTAGAGAACGATGTGACTGAGACAAAGAAGAAAAGGAGTTTTCCAGGATTTGGTTCCCCAATCGACAGAATTTCTGCGACATCTGTGGACGCTAAAGGCAAACAGAGGTAAAGAACTGGGCCCTACCAGTGATAAAGGTGGGAGAAAGCTGTTGATATGTCATCCTGGATGCAAATGATGTAGCTTTAGCCACTAACAATTTGATTGCAGTTGTGAGATATGTCTGATCAGGGTATCAGAAACTCTTCAGAGATCATTCTGGCTGCATGATGTATAGTTTTTCAGCTGTGATGGATAGTATACACAGTAGTTCATTTATCCTTAAAGTGTCATCTGGATAACAAAGAACATTCAAGGACATGAGTATTTGCTCAAAGCAACAGAAAGAAATGTACCAAAAAAAAAAGCAGTTTAAAGCTAGTTTCTTGATCCTGAAATTATTTAAAGCCAATGTGTGCCTGAAGTTCAAAAGCAAATGAGGCAGAGATGAAGAGAAGGTTTGGTGGTGCACATCTGGAATACTGAGATGAAGAACATATTGTAAGAATGGACAGTCAGGATACAGAATGGTCTTCCAGGGAGAAAAGCTTCAAGATCTTGGTCAACTTATGACAAGCCAGGCTTTAATCAATACAGCAGTACACCATTACCTCCACAGTACAAGTTAGGAGATGAGTATGTTTTTAACTGAGGGGCCAAGAACAACTTGGTACAGGTGGTGAAAGTCTGAGGCAAAGCAGGCGGTGATGTTCACCATGCCTGAAAGAGCTGAATTGTCTTATTCCCTCCTTCTGCTGCTGGATGGAATCCCCCCATCTGTAATGTATTTAATAACATGCTTAAAGCTTAATCTGGAAATAGGAAGTACTCCCAAAAGCCAGTCAACGTATCAGTTATTTTTTTGTTGTGCTTTTTTCTTCTCTTCTGTTTCTTGTCATTTTTCTACTTATTCATCTGCCTGCTAGTAGAATTTTTTGAATATAACTAAAAGTGGTAAAGTATAAAATTTTGAAGTCCTTAAGTAGAACTATTTATCTGTGTATCACTTTGAGACAACAAAATCAGTTTTGATTACTTTTTGGCACGTGGCTGGCATGTGGAAAGATACCCTGGAATTTTTAATTTTTTATGTATATATGATTGTTAAGAGAGGGCACTTGAAATAGAATGCATCACTTTACCCTTAGTAAGTGCTGAAATTGGTACAGTCTCATTTGGAAGGCGGAAAGGGAGCAGCAGACAAGACAGTGTAAGTGGATTGTCCTGCTATGGCTACAGATGGCCACCAGAGGGGAAGCTCAGCCACAGAACCTCTCTCAGGCTGCTCAGCCTTTCTTCTTGATGTGATTTTACAATTTTACTGTTTAACTACAGACCACGGCAATATTGCAACCAATGCATATGCAGAATGCATCTCTTGTAAACCAGCCTGTGTTGTTACGGGGGGGCTGTAAGAAGGAAGGGGACAGACTCTTTAGCAGGATCTGTTGAGATAGAACAAGGGGGAATGGTTTCCTGCTGAGAGGGGAGATTTAGATTGGATGTAAGGAAAAAGGGGTTGGTTTGTTTTACACTGAGTGTGGTGAGACACTGGCACAGGTTGCCCGGAGAGGTGATGGTACCCCATCCCTGGAGACACTCAAGGTCAGGTTGGGTGGGGTTCTGAGCTGGGGATGGAGCTGTGGGTGTCCCTGTTCAGTGGAGAGAGTTGAACCAGATGTCTTTTAAGGGATCCCTTCCAACTCAGATGGTTTGATGCCTCTTTTTATCAGGTCAGGCTCAGTATGACTTCAGCAGCCTCGGTCCCGGTTGCATCACCTTATGCCTAATCTGTGTTGGAAAGAGTATTGCCTGTGGGGTGATGAACTGTGTAAAAGTGTTTGATAGATAGGATTTTGGGGAAAGGGTTCTGCAGGATTAAAACGAGGTAGTGCTTCAGTGCTATTCTGTAAAGCAGGTGCCACTCTTATCCATTAATTTTTATGAGAAGTAAAGTATTTTATTTTTAAGCTCTCACATCTTCAGCTGCTGCTGCACAGCTGTTCTGTCTGAATGGTAAAATTGTGAGTGGGATGAATGGAGGAATCGAAGATGTAGTAACGCTTTTGGTTATTCCTATGATGTCTTTCCATAATTCTTTCCCTCCTTCTTTCCCATTTTCCCCTTGCAGGAAAGTAGTTGAGCTGCCTAAGAGACGGTTTGGAGTTCCTCTTGATCGGATCGGAGTGAGTCGTCTTGGCAACACCAAGGGTTAGCAGTTCCTGCAAGTAAGCCAAAGTGTCCGGGTGTGGGCAGGTTGGAGAGCCCCCCCTGCTCTTAATCACATGGAAATGCTCAGGTCATGCCAGTAGGTTCGGAAAGGGAGCCTTGAGGAAGGAGGGCTTCTTCTATAACGTGGATAGTGACACAGTTTAGTTTGAATCCTCTAAATCAGTACTGCTCCCGTTCAAGAAGTATTTATTTGCTTTTTCTTCTCCTCATGTTGTCTTTGTCTAATCCTTGCAGTTCTGATTTGAGAAGGCATAATGTTTACTGCTTTTCTGCCTATAGGTTCTTCTGTTCTGAATGATTGATGCCATACAGGAAACATCACAGAAATGTGGAAGATGCATCAGAGCACATCTTGTCATTGACTAATGATTCAACACTCAAGGAACTGACCTCCTGCAAAACCTTCTTCACGTTGTGTTTTACAAACATTGCATTTACAAATAGTAACTAATTCAGTTCATCAGATCAGAATGCTCTCACAACTGAGCACAGTGCCACTGATAGGAGGAGACAGAAAAAAATGCATGGTTTAATCGTATGGCATTTATGTCTTAAACCTGCAGAAATCCCTTCTCCTAGCAAAGACTGTTCGAATTTTTGGATTTAAAATAAAACTCTCTGAAAAGCCAACAGCAGTCCATGAAATGCAGGCAGTTTGCTTTGTGCATGTATTTCAATAAGATGTTTTTCTGTTAGATGAAGGGAGGATTTAATAGCTATGGGACAAATCCATATTGTATTTGAACTGCTGTTTGGGAGAAGACATTTACTGATATCATTAGGAGTTGATCTGAATAAGAAGAAAGAAAAAAATCTTAGGATTTGCTCTGATGCTTTTAACAGTCTTCCTTGCACCAAATTTAGAAATGTTTTCATTGTACAGCATATCCTGACATGTGGTGAGACTGTCAGCTTCCTCCTGTAAGCTAACAAATGCATTTCAGTCCTCCCTATGCATAACATAGGATAGTGTCCAAATATGAAGTCATCTACTTCTAGGCCATCTGCATTGTATGCCTTATTTTAGTCTCTTGATGTGTGCATAGGGCATAATCGCATATGCAACTGTAAAAGTTCAAGCATTTCTTAGTCTGATAACATGTAAACATGTGCCTGTTCTCTCTATTTCAATTCAGAGTAAAACAGGTTATCTTGAATTCTGCTTCATTGCTTTTCGCTTCTTTCCAGATCATGAAATACAGCTAAAAAGAGCTGTTGGCTGACATCTCAGTGCTCAGATTCCAAACTGATCTCTTCTAAACCTCCTTGTTAGACTATAGTCTACATCAGCTAAATGCCTTGGATTGCTATTCCTGGGTATAAATAATCCTTAGAATTGCAAAAGATGATCCACAGAAAAAAGATTATTTAGGAATACAGTTTGCTTCTCTATCTTACCACATACTTACCCTGTGTTAGGCAGAGAGTTGCAATAAGGCAAGAGAGAAATAAGTGTTAATTTCCTGATCTATTGTGAGGCAGCTGTCTATCAGCTAACTGAATGAGTCCTTGAGATTAAAGGTGTTCTAAGGATTGGAACTTGGGCAATTGTCCCTGCTCAGGCTGTAGTGGGCAATGAGGTTCCCATTCAGAAGGGCAGGCAGAATCCAGTGCATATCCCTGAGTCCCACTGTTCACTTTACCTTTAAGTTTGCAGATAAATGATTTGGGACTGAGTGTTGATCTGAGATGATGATTTTCTGTCTATGCTAGAAGCAAATCCACAAATGGACTCCAGCGCAAGCTCAGCTCCCTGTCCTCTGGAGTCTACTGAAGCCACCTATCCTGAGCCTGCCCTGTAGTTCAGTAAACAGTTATCTTATTGCACTGAGCTCACCCAGACAGTCTGCAGATAATCTGATTGCCAAGCAGCCATATGTATGGGCTATGGGCAGATTATGTAAGTCATGTACTCCTGACCTCGCATATAGTTGTCTTTCAAAAGCAGCATGGGCAGACTTATTATAGGGCATATTTTGGAAGGCTTGCATCAGAGGGATCCAATGGTGACACATCTGATCTGCAAAGATACTGTTGGATAATTAAAGTATTTCAGCAGTCAGCTGGTATTAGTGTGGGCTTTAAATAAAGAGGGTTTTTAAAGCTTGTACTTGGATGCAGAAATGCTCTCCATCTGAAGGAAAACATGAAAGCAAGTCTGCACAGAGATCTCTGTGGTGGTGCTGCCTGAAACTGGGACCTGGAAGCTTCAAATCACTGCATGGGGAGAAAGCAATGGCCTTCCTGTTCATCTGCCCATCCAAACACACTGCAGTCTCCTTTAACATCCATAAGTTGACAGGTGCTGTTTAGAGTATGGTGATGTCTGAAGGGTTGGGTGCCATGATTTGTTTTCAAATAATACTAGATAGATTCAGTTATCATGTGTAGTATGGAGGTCAACAAGAGAATATACTGCAGCCCCGTATTGCCTGCTTGCAAATCCATTGTGATGCCTGTGAGGATTTTCTGTTAACAATTCAACATGCTCAAGTAGAATGCCTGAGGAAAATCCTTTAATTATTGCCTGTGGGTCATTAACTTCAGTAAGTTTGACTGCCCAAGCATGGGTGAGGTGCAAACAGCCATAATGTAGAGGTGGCACCTGAGGAGAAGTTCTGTTCTGCATTTAGAAGGAAAGACAGGTGTCCTTGCTAATGGTGAGTCTAGTGAAGACGTCCCTACATACTCTCTGAACTTGCAAATGAATTGCTTTCAGCACTGATGTTCAGCACTCCAGCAGAAGCAGCCAACATAGCAGAACGTAGGGAACATTCGAGCAGTCTGGGTACTGTGAGCTTAAAGGGAAGACATGCCCTTCTCTTAGCAATAGGCCATACTTTTTCCTGCATTTGTTGCTGTTGTGAGGGTATGTGAAGGTGTGTTTCCACTTAGCTTTTTCAGGTTCGCAAATGCAACACAAAAGGGGAAATTTCTTCTGAATCACTGCTTTTTTTTTTTTAGTGTAACGTGGTAATTGGTACTTTGGGAAAAGTAAAGTTCTGGATAATATGTAGCATGCAAGCTGCAGTTAAATGACATGACTACATAGGGCTGGAGAGTCAGTTCAATTCTAGTGAAAATCAGTCCATGCTTTCACAGTGCCTACTGAATTCTGCTGTCATCTATACTGCTGGAAATCTCAAAGCAAACATCAGTGGCTTCAAGATTTATTCTGAACTTAGACCTGTGGGAACATGATCCTGGTTTGCAAGTGAACTTAGATAATGTGATTGTGATTGGTGGATTGTGATCACTTCCTATAGGACAGGTGCAGAGAACTGACAGTTTGACAGTTGGATCAGATCAGATGTTCTTAATGGTCTGTTGCAAACCTTATGATTCAGTCAATTCTGCAGTAGGAAAAACCATCTAGATCTTTTTGGGATAAAGAGGGTAGAAGTGAGTAGGGATGGGCCAGTCCCATGAGTACAGCAGTCCTCACACATGCCCATGTTGTGGCTAAAGAAAGGACATGCTCCTGAGGCATATTAAAACAAACCTGCCTTGCTCTAACAAGGTGTTTAATGGGAGCTTTATGATCCATTATGTAACCAGAGCCCACATCCATGGAAGTGTACTCCTCCTTTAGGCCACTGGAGGGAATGAGAAAGAAAACAGCGTGTGCTTCTGTGCAACAGAAAATCTTTATTGGAGTGACATCCAAAAGATCCAGACTTCTGTGCCCGTCCTCCCCCAAACCTACTGCATATGTTGGTGGGACATGACAAGGAACAACAGCTCTGGCTCAGCAAGCCAAGGCAGGCAGCCCTGAGCCCTCCCATTGCACCCAAACTGCCTTCCTTTCCTATCAGAGGGTGCTGGGGCTTCTGAGACCAGCTCATGGGACACAACAGAAAACCCAGGCCCCACCGTGAGCAACGTCTGCAAGTGGGCAGAGGGCTGAGCTCAGGGGGCTGGGTTGGTGTTTGGTGCCTTTGGAGACCTGGTGAGAAGGGCAAGAATGTATGGTAGCAGCAGTCTGAATGGTACAGCAAGTGAAGTTGGGGAACATCTTCCAAGCAGAAGACCTTGGAAGGTGAGGCCTGGAAGGAAGGAGCAGCAGAGGTGGCAGGGAGCTTCCTGCACCTATTGTGGCGCCTCTTGGACTTGGCTGTGGTGCAGTCACAGAGGGTGGCATCTAAGTTAGCAACGAGATGAGAGAACAGAACAAACTCTTAACACATTAACACCCAGCACGCAGTTTGGGGAAGGACCCATCTTCTTCTTCAAGTCCTAGCAAGCCTTCAGATGCAGTATTTCCAAAAGCAGGCTGGAGAGGAATACAAGAGAAGAGTTTTAGCATCCAAGAGACTTTTTTTTGCAACTTCCCATAGCTTCCTGGAGTTGGTTTCACAAGCCCAGTATCCTGAGAGAGTTGGAGTGTTAAGAGTTCGTATAACACTTCTAGAAGGTGATCCTTTCAGCTTCTTAAAGTGTAAAGAAGAGGTCATGATTTATAATGGTTTGCTGCTCCTTTTGCTTAATTTCACTAATGTCAGGAATCAGCTTTTTCTTTCTTGTGTACTACACATCAGTTCTGCAGCCTCTGAGTTGTGGGCAGGGCTTCTCACCCATGGCTGATGGGAAAAGCAGGATACTGACCTGGAAACACCTGATCTGGACCCTACAATTACTTTTAAAAGCTCAATCACTGTAGCATTCTGCTTCCAGCTGTCTTCCAAACAACACTTACCACTGTGGGATCTTACAAGAAGAAAAATTAGGGAATTATGTGGATTTTGGTGTTGGAAAAAAGTAAGTGTATCACCAGCCTGCCTGGTTCTTTGAACTCTGTACAGGTGTCAAGTGTGAGAAAGAATTTCAACTTGTTTTTTTGTAGGAGAAAACTTCTACTAAATCAGCAGTGCTCAGGCTGAGACACAGGCTCCTCCCAGAATGGATAGACAAGACAAAGGCTCTCTGCTCTGTTTTCTGGCAGAATCTGATTTAAACCTGGCTGGGAGAAGCAGTTTTATGTACAGTTGATTCTCCCAGACTGGTGGGAGCATGAATGAGATAAGCCAAATTAATGACAGTCTCCAAGGTTGCTTACAAATTACAGATTGTCTAAGTATCACCTAAGCACATAAGCCAGCCTTGCACGGAGGGGGATGTTCCCTTGCCTGTCTGGCAGATTGTCAGCCTGCATGAGCACAGAGCATGTGGGGTAAGGGCAGAAGGAGCTCTTTTGGGGTGAGGCCAGATTTGCAACTAGTGACTACTGTTCTACACTGTCCCTGCTTTGTGAAGGAGTCCTCTGCTGCCAACATGAGCAGCATGTCCTTGTGCTCTTGGGCAGCCTTGCAGGAGTGCAAAGCTCCTAGGATGTGCTGCAGAGAACAGAGGGGCTGACTGGGGACACAGTAGCTCTTAGCTCCCTGCATTCCTGCTTGATTTCCACATCCTTTTCTTTGCTTCTTTTCAGCAGCTCAAACAATTGCTGCTTTTTTCTCTGCAGGGAAGCAGTGACCTTGGTGGATGTGGACGCATGCAGGCCACATGCCTCATTATGCCTCCAGCACAAGCTTTGTGCCCTGCAGGAGAGTGAGGGGTGCCCTGTAGGGATATGTTCCTACTAAACTGCCCTCTGAATAGCTCCATAGTTATTCTCAGGCTGCTGCTCTAACTGCCTCTGGTGAGGTCCTGAGTGCCAATACACTCTATTCAGAGCGTGCTGGGGGCGTGCTTATTGTCACTGTTCTGCTACAGATAGGAAATGCTGGAACAGGGAACTGGATGGGATGATTGCTGCCAGCCAGACCCATAGGCAGGCCTCTAACCCAACACTTACCACGTTTTTTGGGCTGGGATGCTGAGAGACTTTCCAAGGCATCGGCCACCTCTGACCCTTCCTCAGCTGAGAGCTGATCCTTAAACTTCAACAGCTGTTGAGAAACAAACGCAGCAGTGAGCAACTGCTCTGTCAGGAAGGACGGGACTCAACACATCAACACAACGTGGTAGAGGCAGGCTGTAGGCAGCCCTGCAGGCAGCACCCACAGGAGCAGAACTGTTTCAGAAGGATCTGCTCTTGGAGCACCTCCTTGTGTCCTCTTATCCACAGCTTTTGCTGACTTGCTTACTACTTGAAAGCCCAAAGTGTTTTGCCTCCACCTGCAGCTTCTCTTTTCTAGCAAACTGGGGAGGCTCAGGCCATGGGCTGCATCTGCCTCGCTGGTAGGGAACACAGAGAAGTGCCAGTCGGGGGAAGGCATGCAGGGGCCATGAGTGCTGGAGCCCAGCATGGATAGAGGAAGCTGATGCAATGCACAGGCAGACACCAAGACTTGCCCTTCTCCTTCCGTCTTCCACGGGTATTTCTTTTAGCATCTGGTTTTTCTTGTTTTCTTTTTTTCCAACTTAGCTAGGGTATTATTTATGCAACAGTAGACGTGTATGTGTCTGTGCATTTGCTTCTCTCACCTGTTCAAAGTCGTCAAATTTCTTTGCCAGCTCCCAGTCTGCAAAGGAAGAGAGTCACATTGGTAATTCCTAAAGCTCAGATCTGATGCAGCTTCTTCATGTATGGTGGTGATGAGTTGATGGTTGGACTAGATTATCTTAGCAGTCTTTTCCAGCCTTATTGATTCTTTATCTCCTGTCTATAGGTTGACAAGGAAAGACCCATTTACCCTTTAATTCCTGCCCAGCCTCTGCTGTGCCCTTCTCTGCTCAGCATCTGGATGCCAGGCACCATCTTCATGGATCATCAGGCTGAGCGCTGCACCAGGCTGTCTAAAGCCAGTGCACACAGATGGGCAAAGTGAGATGCCATGAGATGTCAGGGAGAGAGTCAGGTTCTGTGGACAGAATCTGAGGCTCCAGCTGAACTGGGTTAGCAATAGGAAAGCTACAGGAGAGATTGTGGGTTTCCCATCTCACTCCTCTTGAAGGGTGAGGGATGCTATTCCAGGGCCAAGCTGAGCTTAAAAGCAGTTAATGATTTTGAATAAGATAGCTGAAGCAGTTTTGAAAGGAGAACACAAAGCCATCAGCTGCTTGGCAGTGCCAGTTTGTGAAAATATGCACTAAAATAAGCAGAAGAGACAGGAAATTGCTCAAGAATGTCTCTGTTCAGCCCAAGAGCCGAACACCAGCCCTGGGCTGTCCGTGCTGTCTGCTCCTGGCGGGGCAGTGGGTGTTGGTCTGCATCTCCTGGGGGATTTAGAAGCTCATTCCCCTGACCTCAGATAAGGCTTCAGCACACATTGCCAGACTCAGGCTTTTTTTTAACATTTGAAACTAAGGAGAAAGGTGCCAAAAAAAGAACTGCCTCCGTTCTCAGTTTCTCCTCCAAGAAAGAAACAGTTTAGTTGAAAACTACTGAATATTTTCTGATAGATATAAAACAGAAAAATCAGCAGTTCTTAAGTAAACCCATCACACCAGAGTGTTGGGGCTATGGGCAGGTAGGGGGGCTCAGCTCCTTCCCTTGCTTTGCCAGCAACATCCACAGGCAGATTCCTCTTAAATGTGTCTTTATGCATCCGTAAGTAAAATGTGCCCCTTAAGAGCTTATCGTTATAATTGATTTTATTATTATTATTCTACACATTTTTGCCTCTTTCAGAATTTCAAGTGCTGATTTTGGCTCAACTTCCCACAAAGAGTAAGCTTGGCCAATGGCTGCTATGAATAGAAAATGAGCAGCGGTCGAAATTTGGAACGGATTATCTCAAGCAGAGGGAAGGAAGTTAATTTATGGAGGATGCTTTGAGAAACTGCCTGCTGTAAATCCTCTGTCTGTGCTCTGCTCAGAGATTCATTATATTCAATTGTCTGGCATAAAACGCAGCCTTTCCTCCAGGAGTAATAAGTGCAATAATCCATAAAGCAATCATAAAAATGTTATTTTTTGAATGCGTCCCCTTTGCAAGAAGAATGCCTTTGTTAGTGTAAGGACTTGATTTATTTGTATTTATCTATTTGTCCCTGGATTGTTTAACTACTGCCTCACTGCATTAACAAGGGGCTGGGGAGGAGCACTGAGTGATTTTGATTAATGGATTTCCATGGTAAAAAATTTTCTGAGCTTCATTCTCTGTTGTTTTTGCAGGGAAAATCAGCTTCCTGCCCTCAGACCACCACCCATGGCCCAGCCCCTTCCCACACTGCAGTGGCCGTGGGAAGTTCTGACCTCGTTAATCCATTTGGTGTTTGCAATTGCTGTGTGCAGTGTCGTGGAATGCCCAAGTTTCTCTTTAGAGAGCCTGAGTTTGGAGCCTGTCCCAACACACAGGATGGGCTTAAATTTGGTGTCTGTACATGTAACACAGAGAAAAATCTTGACCTCCTCTCTGCAAAAAATCTGAGTTGATTCCTTACCTCCAAAGCATTCATACAGGAATGAAGCTTGATCTCCCATCCCCATTGCTTACCAAAATTTCCTGGTGTCCTCCATGCAAACTTCTTATTAAGCAGAGGAAGCAGTGTGTCCTTGTGATTTGTATCTTCTCTCTCAGGAAGCACTCGGTTATCTGCAGCACATAAAACATGCCATTCTCAGTCTCTAGTGCCAAAACGGATGGACCCTCCATCCCCCAACATTAAGACAAAAAATTAAGGCTAAGACCTCTTCTGCAAGCACTCCCCTTATTGCCCCATCATCCCATCCATCTCCCCAGGACTGGTGGAGGTGGGAGATATTCCTTTTGTATGCATGTAGCTGAAGAGCCATGCAGCATTCCATCTAGCCCTGTGCTCACCCAGCACTGGGGCTGGGCTCTCTGGCTGCCTGTGGTATTAAACGATTCATTTTGCTTGTAGGCAAAGTGTGGAGGAGTTTAAAGCGAGCCTCTTTTCTCCAAGGAATCCTCTTAACGGTTGCTGTCAGCCATGCCTAATTTCCTTCCCTGTTTTCCAGGAAAAATCCTTTCCAAACTGCTTTCCTGTAGCAATTTGGGCTTCTGTATGAGGCCCATTTTGGGAGCTTTCTCAGTGGTTTTTCTCTAGTGGTTGTGGCTGTACCCTCAAATGAGTGGTTGTGAAGGTCAGGGCTTCAACAGCATCTGATGGACACGAGGATCGGATGAGCAGACTGGACAAGGCTCTGGGATGCCTCTAGCTCTGCCAAACAGATTTCAAGGGGCATCTGGAACTTGTGTGGTGCATTCATTTTTGGGAGGAGCATAAAATCACTGAGTGACCATTCCCCAAAATCTTTTGTCTAACTCCCACACCCAGACCTTGCCAAACCCTAGAATATGCCCACAAAATCCACATAAAATGCAAAGAAATGATGCAGAAAGACATTTTTTCTCTTCTCCTGGGATCTTCAGGACTTCACCTCAACCCCTTCAAGGAGATTAGAAGGGAGCAATGGGTCTCGGACAGCCATCAGACCTACATAGCTGTGATGAGATGAATGCAAATAATTGTGATACAGACAAAACAAAGCAATGTGACAGATGAGTCCCTGAGATGCTTGAGAGTGTGTGAAAATGTACCCCAAGGTGATGCTTCCAGTATATGTGTGGCTAGGTTTGCCCCCACCTAATGGTGCAGCTGAAGCCGAGTGTGATTTCAGGAAACAAACCCGAGGAGCTGAGCAGGGCTATGCACTCTGCAAGACCTGCAGTTTGTGTGCTATAAACCTAAGCCTGAAAGACAGTTACAGTTTTCAAAGAGCCGCTTTTAGTCATCTGAGGGATTGGATACAGAAAAAAAAACATACATGTATATAAACACTATAGTAAAAACTAAACAGAAGCTGTATTTAGAGAAGGTGGCCTCAGGAATGTTTTGGTTGTCATTACAAAAATAAATAGGTGATATAAGAGGAAAAATCATTTGAAAAGCAATGTTGTTTCCTAGCCTATATTTAGCCGCTTTAATTTTTTTTCTGCTGCCAAGTCTCTCTAAGAAAGAAGATTAATGATTGACATTTTCCTGTGGAATAAGTTCAAGCTAAGATTAATTTAAATTATGGGAGAAGAACATATAAACAGAAGTTTTGTGATTAAAAAAAGTTCAGCAGCACCCTACTCCTGACATTTAGGAGCTGTCACATCTCGTATGGTACATACTTGGATTGCTACTCTCTGGTATTTTAATGTAATATCCTTGGAAATTTTCTCTCAGGAAGAAAGAAGAAAATACCACTACCAGATTTCACCAGATCTGCTATTTTCATTGTTTAGCAGTGTGATATATGAATATGCGACCAGCCGCAGACCAGAAGTATGTGCTGATATGATCAAGTCCCTGGGTACTAGCCATGTTGACTGATTATTTAGTATAGCTCATGGTTGCTTTAATTTTCTTGCACGGATAAGCAAGTGTTGCATGGCCATGACAAGCAGCAAAGCAAAGCAAAAAGATAACGACCTACCTGTGTCATCTAGCCTGTATTCCAGCTTACCTAGTAGGAAAAAAGGCACTCCATGTGTAGATGGGACATACACAGTCATGGTCAAGATGGCTAGCATTCCGAGGGACAGCTGGATGGACCGCATCTTCTCCACGTACCCACCACCCAAAAGCATTCTTTCTTCAAGCACGGTGGAGGACTTCAATGCAACCCAGTGCCAGATGAGCTCACTTTTAAGAGGCAGTGGATGTGCCGCGATTGCAAATGGCCTTTGGAGGAGGGGAGAAAAATATCTCTTGAGATATAATTCAACCTGTCAATATGATTCACTCCTTTGGGAGTGGACAGAACAACCCAGTAACAGACGTCAGATGGAACCTGTTCAATATATCTCATATCAGATTGATCTAATGAATTTTGATGTTCCCACAGGCATGCCCTGTCCATGCACATTGATATACATTCCGTATGTACATCCATACGTACATACATTAAGAATATTCTTTCATGGCTGTAGCTTTAATGGAGTTCAGGCATGAGGACTTCCACATTAGCAGGGAAGATCTGTCTAACATACAAGTTGCCATATGTCACCAGTTTGGACAGAATCAGGTTAATGGGTTTTTGTAATTTATCATCACACTTTTTACTGCCTATATTAATTAATGTGAGGTATAATGAGTGCTGAAATGCTGGGAAACAGAGGGGGAGAGCTCTTTCCATTTAAGTGATTGGAAGATATTGAGTGTGTCTCGCTCACAGTAACTTATGGCTTTGTCAACGGGAAAGGCATCACATCCTATTTTGGGATTGTGTCTGAGTGGGGGAGTGCAAATTTGGCAGCAGACATGGAATACATCAAGGATGGGCAACTGTCTTCTTTTTTCTGGGGAAAAGAAGCGGAAGGCCAGATGCCAGTTCTGTCCACACAGCTATGTTTTATTAGTTTAGAGCAGAGTCGTGAGGCACACTGCACACATCCCATGTTTTCTCAGGACATCACCATGTCTTGGCTTGGCTTCTCTTTGCTGCTTGTCCATCACAATTGAGCAGGGACCTGCTACAAGTTTTCTATTACAACCTTGACAAGAAAAATGCTATCACAGTAACAGCGCTAGCCTTTCTTCTGCACTTCTGCTCCTTCTGCCAATCATCATCTGCAGCACTGAATCATTTGTACTATACTTTGGCCAAGCTCTGACTTGTACATGCACTCCCAGTGACTCATCTCTTGTGCTTTTTGGACACCACATCATGCCAGATCACCCAATACAGCTTCATCTGATGGTACCTACACTTCATCTTAAGTAAAAAATAATGTCTTTTCCTTGTTTGGGCTTTTGGCTTCTGATCCCTAACTTTCCTTTAAACTTCTTGTGCAGCTTAGATGGTTATAGGATGACTTGCCCTTTAATATTCCTTTTAATATTTATTTTTTACTAAAAAATGGGGAGTCGAAGCTTAGATTTTTTGCCTATGAAGCTGAATGTGATCCTTCCATTAAAAAATGCTTTTCTACTGAAGAAATGGTCCCATTTTTTCTTCTACAGAGACAAGTAAAACCATCCTGTTTTTCCTCTCAGTCTTGTGAACCAACACTGTATCTTCAAGTACTACTCTTCTTTCTTCATAAAGTTCTCTTTGCACCGAAGGATGCCCAACTCCTACAGGGAGCACATTTCCAGACACAGCTCTCCCTAAGCTATCCATGGCAAACTGGTTGGCGGTGGGCAGCCCCCAAGAAGCAGAGGCCATAACCTGGTGAGGTCCATCTTGCATGGGAGTGCAAGGTGGGCTGTGGTAGTTCTGACTCAAAACCATATTCTTAAGGAAAGTTAAGTGTCATTTTGCTTGATACTAAATGGTGTCCACATTTCTACCAGTCTGTTGAGACTGGCTGTGACATTGATTTTGCCTTGATATACTGATGGATTTCTCCATCACACCTAAGCCTTTGCAGAATCCACATATCTCTGGCTGGTTTTTTTCCTACTTTCCTACATCACTGTTTATTGACAGGATCTTTCAGGAAGTTGGAGTTGGAAGAGCTCTGGGATTTTCTCTTTCACTGTAGAGAAAATTCAGTTCTGGGTCATTGCAACTGTTCAGATCCCAAAGCAACTTGCAAATGCAGTGTGCCAGTCCTTCCAAGAGAGTGCTGTGGGGAAAGTAGTGGACTGTCATTCTCCATTTACACAATAAGAGGGGTGAGAGGTGGATGAGTGGGTAGAAAGATGCCTGACAGCCACTGCCAGACACTAGTGATGTTTTGCATTTGTTGCAGTTGTGGGAGTATTGACTTGAGGCATTAGGTTTAATTAACACTCTCACCTAGTTAATATCTTTGCTTTTAGCCCATTTGTCTGAGTACTGAAAGTATTATTCCATGTAATTGTTCTTATATATTTTATTCCCAGTAGAAAAACAACACAGCCTCCATATTCTCTCAATTACTTCACTCAGCAGTAACATCTACTACATCCACTGAGCATGTGTCTACAGCTGAAACACTTCAACAGCCCAAAGATGGGAGCTCTGTCCCTAACTTCCATTTACCTGAATCTCTTCATATAGAAGCTTCTCTTTACAGAAAGCTATGCAATTGTCAGGTAATTTAATACACCCAATTTGGAAAACTGACCAAAGCAACCAGCCCAGAGGATAGAGATGGAAAGACCTTGCCCAAGCAGATTGGATGCTGATAAGCTCAGCTGTACCAGCTCTGTATGCTAGAGATGAGGCATTAATAGACTTTAGTGGGCTTGATTAGCACAAGCTGTGGCCTTCACCTGCCCTTTCTTCCCACAGGCTGAGGAACTCTGTTTTCCTGGGTGAGAAATGCTGGTTAGTTATATCCTTGGCCATGGCTTCTATTGATCTGGTTGTTGAACTAGAAGCTGAATTTCTAGCTTAACCTCAGACCTGTTCTGTCAGTATGGATGTGTTTGTTGCTCACTGGGTTGTGTTTGAACCTCGTTGTCATCACTGGGTCTGATTCTGACTGGTGGATTGAATTCTAGCTTGACCTTGAACCTTCCTCACCCCCACAGTCTTCCTTAGTGATCCAGGCTCTTGGTTGATCTGAATGCTTCCTCACCCACTGTTTTCCTCAATACACTGAGCCTTCTGCTGTGCACATTCTTTTCTCTGCTATGCAGGTCAGCCTGACTTGGAGCAGCCTTCAGGTATTCTGTATGAAATTCCAATTTCTGTAAAGTCACTTTCAGCTTTGTTGCTAACTTTAATTGGTCTCTCTGGAACAGATGGAGTCTCCAAATAGCCTAGTTTAACCCCAAAGCAGTAATATGTCTTATTTCAGAGTAATTGTCAGACAATAGGAGGTTTGAGCAGGTTTCTTGGGCTGCTTGCAAGATGCAGGAGGCAGCGTAGAGCTACTGAAAGCAGGAGAACTTGAACCTTGCTTGGAGTGGCATGTTTCCAGGACACTTTGTGTGCTGCACATTTGGCATTTGAACAGGGGGACGATTTCTTGTCTTTTCCAGCACTTCTTGAGAGCATATGAAAACTTCACGTGCACTGTGTATTTCAGGTAAGCCTCAGCAGCATTCATTTGCTGTGGTCTTTCTGTCTCTGCTTAAGCTTTGTTTGCTTGGTCGCAAGGCAACCAGCCTGCTGTGGCAGGACCCAGGAGAAAAGAGCCCTTACTTAAGGTTGGGAGGAAGGGTGTATTAACTGTCCTGCAGTCTGTGCACCAAGAAGGGGACTTGGCTGAAACCACGTGCTATCAGCTGGTGGAGATGGGATTTTTTTTTTTATCCTGCCCCATATGTAGGAGGAGACTTGTCTGACTGCTTCCTTGCTTAGAGTGTTTCTAAGGCTATGACAGGCATGGGAAAGAGGAGGGGACAAACTGTAGAGAGGAAAGCAGGCAGGATGCTAAAGAGACCATGAAAAGCAGGGAGGAGCTAGGAGCCTTTCAGCATGAGGAGGGAGAGCTGCTCTCTCAGCAGGGGTGAGGTGAGTTTTGTACACAGTTTCAGAAAGGCAGGAGTCACTTTGCTCCCCATCCCAAGCAGTGGCTCACAGAACCCTATTCCCTCTGACCACAAAACAATTTTCCTCCTTGGTAGTCCAGTCCCTGCTGTCCTGTAGCATCTGTTCTTCCCTGCACAACCACTGTAGGCCTGACAGCATTGGCGTGTCTTCTCTGTGTTCCAATTCTGTCTGTCCTTCTGTCTCTCCAGCTGTGTTTCACCTGGTAGGAATTGAAGTACAAAGCACTGAAAACTACCCTGTCCTCTGTGTCCTTCACATATTTGTTCTCTGAATTCTCCTCTGCCTATGTCATTTCTACCCTGGAGTGAGCCAGAAAACAAAACCTGCTCTGGTCCTGTTATATAAAGCACCACTGGAAGGCGCTCGGCTATTCTGCTGTGGACTGATGCAAAGTCCCCAACAGAACAGCACAGCTTCACTGCAGAAAGGAATTAAAATAATGTGCAGCTCCCTGAGAGGAGGGAGTACATAACGGGGAGGGAGATGTAGTAATAAAATGAGATTCTCTGTTCCTCAGGGGACTGTTAAAACCAGTCAATATTTATGAAGCTTTTAGTCTGACTCATGCAATTTGTTCCCCCTTCTACGTGCCTGTCTTTGGGACTCAGCTGTTGCTTGGCCTGTTACTGCCATAAAATTAGATGCTGTAGTTTGTCTCCTTGCGTAGTGAAGGAGGAGGGAAAGGTCCCAAGCAGGGCGTAAAATGGCTTCACTTGTCACCTCCCTGCAGCCAGCAGAGGGAGGGTACAGATGGAAGCATCATTAGCTCTTATCAGGTGGGAATCACACTAAAGAGAAGCAGCACCTCGTGGTTAAGGCAGAGAAGAATACAGAGTGCAGCTGGGCTTCCTGCCTGTCTGGCTTTCACATCCATTCAGATGATGATTTGGCTTCTTAGAGGACAAGCTAGCTCCAAAGTGTTCTCCTGGAGTGAGGGGTGAAAAAGCAGTGCAGGAATGCAAAAACATGGGAGAAAAGCAGGGAATGGGGGAATCGTGCCATTTGCACCTATGCTTCTTAATCCTGAGCTGGAATACCTTCTCCAAACCAGATCCCTCCTGACAGGTGGTTATTTGGCTGAGCCAGGACAGCATGCTGAAGTAGCATGATTTGGGATGACCTGGTTATACCACCAGATTTACCCTAATCTTGATCCTTCTCTGATCTGATCTACCTTCTGCAGGCCATCCTGGATGATGTATGAGCAGTGCCTCAGAACTCAGCAAGGACACAGAGTGCCAAGTGAATGATGCTGTGGGGTGCTTTTACAAGAATAGTATTACCCTAAAGAAGCTAGTCATCCTTGGCCACAGGAGGAAGATTTAGAGTGGTTTGGAGCAGGAGCTGGTTTTCTAGGGCTTAGTCCCCTCTGTCAGCTATGGGATACTAGAGAACAGCCACTTGTGGGTGCGGTAACTGAGATGACAAATCAGTACATGGCAACCCTGGGGAAACCACCCAGGTAGCTGTGCTGCAGGTTCTGTGTCTCTGCAGAGCAAGCGTATCCCGAGTTGTCCTCAGAAAGCCCTGGCGCATTCTGGGCAGCTGTTTGTGAGGCACTGTGTCCTCTAGAACATACTGCAGCCACCAAACAGCAAACTCACAGACTGCTGTAGGGACTGACGTGGGCTTGGCAGCTCCTGGTGTGACTGAGGAGGAATGAATTGCCTCTGATCATCTATCTCATCACAGGTGCTGGGCTGAGGATGCTGAATCCTACCTGTATCAAGGACTTTTGCAAGGATCCTTTCTTGTGGCCAAAAATTGCTGTATGGGAATGAGTGCTCGTTCGTGTTTCTGAATTTTGCACATTACTTTCTACTTCAATCAGCAATTGTCAGTGAGTCTAAATTGAATGCAGCTTCTACATGTATTTCTTTGGGCATTGTGGCCATAAACAAAGCTGGGTGGTTTCAAACCTGTCTGCCAGCAGTACCAACTTTCATGCTGTCATTCCTTTTTCTCCCTCTCCCTCCTCTCAGTTCACATCATTTGGCCTTCTGACTTAATAAGAACTACTAGCTGTTCTTTGGGAAATGTTATTGATATGAGTTACCCCGGAAAGTCTGAGATGGTAAATATATCTGGTTTATTTTGAGGAAATTTGCATAGGTGACCATAGCTCTTGCATTTCTGAGAGCATGTCTTCCTACCTCGCTTGTCATCTTTATGTAGGGCTGCTGAGACTGCAGTAGCTCCTGCACATGCAAAATCTGTTTTGTTGAGTACATATCAATGCTTTCTGGATGTAAACTTGTGTATATAAAATCAAGGCTTGAAGTAAGAGATTTGAGGATGCATGTGTCCCTTGCATCTTGACCTTGGGAATCAAGGCTGGCAGAAGTGATAACACCAGATTACCTTTTTTTTTTTTTAACCAGCAAAGGATGAGGAAAGTGAAAATCAAAAGGTGATTTCTAGCAGTTGTTCAGAGGAGAATATAGCAAGCTTGGTGCCATGTGAGACTTTCACTGATTTCAGCCCCCACCAAAGTCCTTCCAGCACCATTGCTGAAATGTCACCCAGTAGTGACTGAGTAGCTGATGGCAGGCACAGGGGCTTCCCCACAATGTCCCACTCTTATTAAGCTGCTTATGTCTCCCTTGTGTGGGCTTGCAGGCAGCTCCCTGCAGAGCATGAAGTAAAAAATAAATATCTGTTCTGGGTGAAAAGTGGTCAATGTGCCAGCTTTGTATTACTTCTCACTTTCTTTGGTGAAGAAGAATTTTGGAAGGTATTTGGTCTCTCTTGCTGATGTGAAACTTGACAGTTCCATGGGGAAGAGAGGGAAGGGAGGGCAGAACTATTACCCTTACAGACATGTTTGTAAATTTGTGGGCACAGATGCAGAGCTAATTTGCACACTGCAGTTTCCTGGGCAGCCTGGACAAACATCCGAGCTGTGCACGTCACTGAGCTGTGTGCAGCACTGTATCTGACTTCCCATTGTATGCCTTCTCTCTCCAACTACAAAACCAACAAAAGCCTTCCCAATGCCCAACCATTTTCCTGCTGCTTCTATGACATTGCATGTAACCACAAGTTTAATTTAATTTGTTCATCTTTTGCAATGCCCAAATTCATCTCCTCTGCATGTTTTATTTTATTATACTTTAATCCTTGCATGCTCCTGCTCTCCTTGTCCTTCAGGGAGCCCTAAGTCCCACAGGCACCATTCTGCTACCGACAGAAATTGCACACCTGCTTCTTGCTGCTCCTTGCCAAGTGCTGCAATGCTTGCTTCCTCTCATTGGCCCCTTTTGGCATAGGAATTCAAACCTCTCCTAATGTGTGCCCTTGGTTGTTTGGAAAAGCAGGAAGGTTAATGACTGGAGTGCTCAGAGGAGGAAAGACATCATTTCATGCTCTGGCTTATGTAGGAGGGAATGTGATCACCTGTCACCACTGACCCATGAGTTTTTGACACAGGTTTGTGTGACACTTGATTACTGTGAGATGCATAGAACTGGTTTTCCATCCCTTTGCATTGAGCAATGATGGATGCATTCCTGCCTGCGGGATCATTATCTTCTGCCTACCCCCAGAGCAGCCTCATCAGTTGGAGTTTGCCATGCAGTCATTAGTGGAGCTCTAACAAAGGCTGCTCTGAAAGTGAGCATCTTGATGAGGCCCAATTTATTTCACAGTTATTATCCTGCTGTCCTGAGATGACATCATGGCACTAGGAGGGGTGCCTGGTTTATTTAAGAAGAAGGCACAGAGCTGTTTCTTGGCCTGCAGGAGGAATGGAGCAGCACAAGGAACTCCTGGTGCTCTTAAATAAAAGAACTAGTTATTTTTTCCCCAGCTTTATTGAGATTAATTGACCCACTGAAACACACCTTCAAGCTGGATGCTGTAAAGTTTGCAGTGGAAAACCTGCTGTCAGCCCAGCAGAACAGAGCTTCCATGCTTTCTGCCTGGAGGCAGAGGCTTTCAGACACAGGGGGAGCTGGGAGTTGTTCTTTGGGACCACAAGATGTGATGTGACTGTGCTGCAGTGTCAGCATTGCATCAGTCATACATCTCCTGGATCCTGCTTCATTTTCTCTCATTTCCAAGCCCCCCAGTCACTCTCATGTTTCCATTGGTCTTTGAAGCCTCCTGTGGCCTTCAAGTGATTCCTGCCATCTTCCACCTTCAGAGATTTCTTCAGAATATCTCGACATCAAGCTAAGATGAGAGGAGTTCAGTGTCACAAATGCAAGGAAAGAGCTGTGCCTGGTGTGCAGGACCCTGCCCTTGGGAACTTAGCAGGTGAATGCTGCTCACTGGATTTGCTCCTCCCCAGGAGCATCAGTGAGTCTGGCAAGGGTAAACACATCTGCATGATTAACAGAGCTGGAGGAAGGCACGAGGAGCCACATAATTTGCGTAGGAGAAACCTGAGCAGAGAGAGCTCAGGAATTTTGACTAATTGGTGCGGCTGGTTTGGGCCTCAGCCAGATAAGAGGATACAAATTCATTAGGGAAGACTGGAGCAAAGAGCTGTGTGCATGAGGGAGAGCTCAGGAACATTGAAACACTGAACTGGGAGATGATGTTTCTAAATGTGGAGTCAGAAGGCTGCTCTCTTGCATCAAATCATAGGACATCACAAGTTGGAAGGGCCCTTCAGACCCTTCCCCACCTTTATATCCTTTGCTTAGATGCTCATATGTGTGCCCACTTATGTCCAACAGCAGATGCTTGCACAGAGGTTAAAAACTGGGCTGGTAATGAGTGAAGGATGTTCTTCTGGCTGGTCCTTGTGTGCACATGCTGCAAGGGTTAATGGCCTTGCAAGGTGCTGCTTTAGGGACTGAGAAATAAATGAGAGTAGGAGGGGAAAAAAAAAAAAACAACCATCATCAACAACAAAAGCAAAAAGAAATCTAAAAAGAAAGAAAAGAGAAAATAAGAAAAAATATACAAGGGAAAAATGTTAAGAAAAATAAAGTAAAAGGGGAAAATAAGAGAAAAGGGGTTAAAAGTGAAAATGAGGGAAAACTAGGGAAAGAGGGGGAAAATAAGTGAAAAGGGAAGAAAATAGGGGAAGTAAGGGAAAATGAGAAAAATAGGGAAGAGGGAGATAAGAGAAAATGGGGAAGATAAGGTAAAATAATAGAAAATAAAGGGGAAAAGAAGGAAACAAGGGAACAAAACAGGGAAATCGGGAAAAAGGGGGAGAAATGTGGATAATAGGGAGAAGTAAAGGAGAATAACGGAAAAGGAGGGAAAATCAGGGAAAACGGCCGGGGGGTTGGGGGGGGAAGGGAGAGGGAGATTGAAAGCAGAGAGGAAAGAAAAAGGGGAAAACAAAGACCAATCGGCGCGGCCGAACCCAAAGGGCAGCGGCCCGGAGCCGCCCGGCGCACAGCCCCGCCCCTCCCGCCGCTTTCTGTCCCCTCCGCCGCGCCGTACGGCCGCTCGCTCCGGATCCCTCCGCGGTAACTTCGCGCTGTGCGGCGGGGCGCGGGCGGCTCTGCCCTCAGCGTGGGGCCTGCCCGCCCCGCACGGCGGCTGTAGCAGCATGGCCGAGATCGGTATCGACCAGTCCAAGCTGCCCGGCGTCAAGGAAGGTACGGGCGCTGGGATGCGGGGAGCGGTGCCCGGAGCCGCGATGGGGATGAGGATGGGTGTGCGGGGCTCTGCCGCAATCCCGTTTTGTACTTTGCCCCGCACGTCCCTGCGGCTCGCGGGAGCCGGGGTGGAACGTGAAATTGTGGCGACCGGTTTTAGCGTTGCCCGTCCTCAGTGCCTGCCTGCGCGTGCTTGCTCGAGAAAATGAATGCCGTTAACCCTTGCAGCGGGTCGGTTCGGTGGGATGACAGCCTTGCGAGGGCAGCCTGCACGTGGTTGGGCTGGCTCGGTTGCGCTCAGCGGGCTCCGGGTGAACCTGCGCTTGCGGTGAGAGGCGCTGCGCCTCCGGGGGACCCCGGTTCGAGGCTGCTGTCCGCCCCACCCCGTTGGATGGGAGCGATGCCCCGAGCAGCTCCGACCTGCACGGCCGCCGAGGCCCGAGTTGCTTTCTGGTGAGCCTCGGGCCCATTCCGAGTTCTCAGTTCAGTGATATCATTTGTTTTTGTTGTGCGGAGTGTTGAAACCGAGGTATGGCCTGGTTTAGGTCTATTCATGCTCAGTGAATGCCAGCCAAGGGAAGAAATGCATCACCTTCCGTGCCTGGGGAAATATTTGTTCTTCTGATACAGAAATCACTGTTGATTCTTCTGTCGGGAAAAAAAAAAAAAAGAAAAAAAACAACCACAAAACGTTCCCTTTCTCCATTTTGGGCAAAGGTCAGCTCAGTCGTTCATTAACAGCATGGTTCCATGCTTTGTTGTGGTGTGAGGACTTTGTTCAGCTCCCTTTGGGGGGCTGTGTGGGTCCTTTCCCAGTGCTTCCCTTGGGACAGCCATGTGACGGTGCCATCCGGCTCTTCTCTTGTGGTCTTAAAGCTGTTTTACAGCCTGGTTGCTGCTGTGCAGTGCAGTGAAAATCCACCAGCTGCGGCCTGGTGCTTCCTTCTTGTGGTTACTTTCTTTCTTTCTTTCTTTCATTTTCAAAGCCACCTGTATTAGCTGAAGGCTTGTTGTAGATGGGGCTTTGCTGGTGAAAGCTAGTTCATCCAGTCCGCTTTATTTGGTTTACTAGTATAACATATACCCTTAAAGCACTCATTTCCAGCATCAGCCAGACCTTGTGCAGCAGCCTGGTGTTATAACCTCTTTCCAGGCATGCCAAGTGCCTGCTCTGACCACTGTGGTTAGCAAAGCTCTTGTAAGGCGTTTGCTGAAGGCTTTGGTGGTGGCTGCAATATGTGGATTGAGTGTCTCTGCTCTCCTCTCCAGTGTCTATGATGTTCTCTTTTCACAGAGTGGCTTTGGATCTGTGTGTACTCGTCTGACCCTCCCTGGGGCATTGCTCAGCTGTCTGCACACAGATCTCTTACACTGGAGGTCTAATCTGTGAGTCTTTCAGGGACAAAAGAATCCTGGAAATATTATTTTAATTGGTTACTTGCAAAGCAAGCAACAAGCTGGCTTGAGCTCTGTTTGCACGTGTCTTTCATCTCTTGAGATCTGATGCATTACTAGAAGTGAGAATTGGCAGCCATCCTTCCCTGCAGAGATGAGAGCTGGGGCTGCGGAGCTCAGTGCTGCCCTGAGCCCTCCCAGAGGAAGAGGGGTCTGGGAGAGAGAAGGGGAGACCCAGCACCCTGGTCCTGTAGTGCACAGCTCTTCAGAATGGTGGAGAATTGCAGTGGATGAAGTTCTCATTTAGTACTATTTTTAATAGCATTAAGAAGAAAAAGAAGGGCAGTGTGTCTGCACCTGTCAGTAGAATCTATGCAGCCACGGTGCTGTCATTTAGGCTCCATTCTACTTATTTTACTTGCACCCTGAGAGCGCAGCAACAATGCTCACTCTGACTTCTGCTCTTCCTTAAGCATTTGCTTTGACTTCCTGGAGCTCCTGATTCATAAGTAAAGTGCTTCTGGTTGTTTCCCAAATGTGGTAGTAAAAGATGCGATGCTGCTTTGGGTGAGGAGGAAGGGTTTGGAGCTTTATTTTTCCCCTTGTTGGGGCAGCCCCAGGGGCAGGCAGCCTGTCTGTTTTTTTTTTTTTTTTTGCCTTATCACAAATGGAATAAGCTTGTGGTAAGCATCCATCTTCCTCTCAGCCACAGCACCTTCCCTCTGACCTCTGCAGCTTAACCTGACCTCTGTGGCACTGCTGCAGGGTGAACCTTGTAATGCCAGACAGACAGTGTCCCCAGCAGCAGACTGCCTGATCTTATCAGCTTACCATTTCGGTGTCTGTGTGCTCTGCAGTAGGGCACTGCAAGGAGGAAACTTGATGTCTATCAGAACCCCCAGCGGGCTCAATGTTTTGAAGAGGTTCTGTGGGGGTGGGTTCCATGCTGGGGTTTTTCCAGGGGGGTGGTGGTGGGGGCTGTGCTCGTGTAGAAGGGTTGGATTCCAGCTGGATTAGTGTAATGGGGGCAACTCTTGAGAGCAGC
Source organism: Tympanuchus pallidicinctus (assembly GCF_026119805.1). Lineage (NCBI taxonomy): Eukaryota > Metazoa > Chordata > Aves > Galliformes > Phasianidae > Tympanuchus > Tympanuchus pallidicinctus. Next base: position 12,967,269 of record NW_026294739.1, on the reverse strand, counting down.
TGCTGATCAGCCAGGTCACCCTGCAGCCACCTGCACTGTGCCCCTTGGCTCCAGATGGTGTTTTTTTCATGAAGCATCATGTGCTGTGTCACAGTTTTCTGCTTGGTGACTTCCTCTGAGAAGCACTCTGAAAAATGCAGGCAAGCTGGATGGCTTGGGGGCAGCAAGGGCAAGGGCTGACGGGACATGAAAATGGGATTTTCTTTCTAGGTCATTGGTTCATGTCCAGCTCTTCTGAGTAATAGGAGGTCTGTTTTTCCAGCGTTCAGAAATTCAGTAGCTGGTGCTCATTTTGCTTCTGGTTAAATCTGGGTGAAAGTTTTATTGTTCATTCAGCTGTCTTGGGTCTGCAGCACTTGGCAGAGGAGGTGGGCAGGATTAGCATTTTGTGCTTGTGGCTCTGAGCAGGCAGGTCTGCCTCCTGCCATCCCTGCCATCCTGTGCATTGCCCTCTGTGAGCTGCCATGAACAAAAAAAAAAAAAAGGAAAAAGCAGCCTTTGGCAGCCAGGAGCTTCCAGACTTGCACTCATGCCTTCTGCACGCATATGTTTTCTTAGCTACTGATGAGCAGAGAAGTGCTGGAGCTGGGATAAAGGAGGAATGGTCTGTTTTACCCATTGGCACTCTTGGAGGTGGCAGTGAGGGAGGAGGCTCTCCCCCATTGGCAGTACAAGACAGTGCCACTGCTGCTGTCTGAGCAGTGACTTGCAGACAGCCTTGTGTTTACTGTGACTGTGGGCCTCTGCTTCATCTTTAATTTCCCATCAGAAAGCTCGTGCGTGTCAGGACGTGGAGACAGCAGCTGTAAAGACCAGGGTGGGCCAGTAGTGCCCACGCTGGGGCCACACAAGGAAGCCCTGCCTGGGGAAGCGTGTCTCAGGGCTGTATGAAATGCCTCTGCTTTGCTGCAATAAGTCTTGTTTTCCTTTTTGCTCAGAGCCTTGTTTTCCTTCTTGCAGTTCACATCAGTGTGACGATTTGTGGGACAAAGTGACATGTTCCCTCCCTGCTTCCTCGTCCCTGTCCCAGCATGTGTGCAGCTGGCTGCCTTCCACATACTTGCTGCTGCTCCTCTGCTTAGCGCTGGTTGCAAGGCCAAAAGACTGCGGAAAGATGACTGGGGAGTTGCTAAAACTGCCTTAAAACTTCAGAAATTTAGGGCTGCTGGGCACTTCCACCCAGGAAGGCAGGGCAGCCCTGTATCCTTACAGAGCTGGTGGTAAGCCAGCCACATAGAAGCATATTGATGCTTTTTTAAAATAAAAGCCTTTGCACCATCTCTTGGTACATAAAAAAGACCCCACCCCACTCACTATAGGTTAGCCCTGTAAGCCATGGCACACTGCTGCTAGGAGAGCAGAGCACCTGTGCCTTTGGTGAGTGCTGTTCAGGACAGAAAGTGGCAGTGGTTAGCAGGTGTGTTCTTCTCTTTTCAGAGGAAGTTTAAAAAACTGTGCACAGAGTTTGTGTATGCATGTCTGTGTGGTTCTTCCTTCTCCCACATGTTCTCGTGAATCAGGCTGTGGCTGGGGGAAAAGAAGAAGTGCTATGTGGGCTAATTATGTGATGTTCAGTTAGCGATGGCAAAGGGGCAAATACTTGAAGGCACTGTGAAATGAGTGCTATGAGTGCACGTTGCTTTGGCCACTTATAACCAGACAGGACAGGAGGCTGCAGTGTGCCCCAGCAGCACTACCACATCACTGGGGTGAAGCAGTAGAGGATGGCAAGGAAAGACCTGGGAGCTTTCCAAGCCATCAGGGTGTTGGCTGTTTTTGTGGCACGTGGAGCTGCTGTTCACAGCGCTCTGCTCTCCTGCAGGCGTTGCAGCCGGCGCCAGGTTTCCGAAGGAAGTTGTGTTGGGAAGAGGCTGGGCTCTGCTGGGGTTATTTGCAGCGCCTGAGGGCCCTGTGTTCCCACTGCCTGGTGCTGCCAGGAGGGATGGGCAGCCCTGCCTCAGCCCTGCCTGCCTTCTTCAGATACCTTTTGCTTTGGGTCCTGATTTTTAGTTGTCTGTTTTTTTTAGTCCCTAAGCTGGTGTGTATATTGTATCGTATAGAGGAGATTGACTTCCGTCCCCCTCTCCCCCTGCAAAGGAAAAGACTTACTTCTTGCTGTCCTTAAGCTAATTTTGAGTTCTTGGAACATGACCACAAAGCAGCTTGTTTCAGGTTTGCACTGTGATCCTCATCTCTCTGCCCATCTGGCTCCAGAGGCTGGGACTGTATTCTTACCATCTTATCCTGCTGGTTTTGATCTTAGCTGCTCTAAGGGCAGGGTTCCAACTCGGGGCTCTGACAGGAAGGGAGACGTGCGTTCTCAGTACTGTAGCTCTGCTGACTTGTGGCTCTTCTGGAGATAGCTGTGAAGGTCTGACTGATCTGAAGCCAGCTTTGGTACTTTGTGTTCTTCAGAGCTGACTAATGAACTTGGAGAACTTATGTGTGGGAAGTGAGGGGGGGAGAGCGCCCAAAAGGGGCTGGTGAATGGGGAAGTAAATAAATGAAAAATAATAAAAAGCAGTTGAAAATGAGGCAGAGCGTCCTTTGCTGTTGTCCTTCCTATGAAGGAAGGCTGTCCTCAGAAAGCAGATCACAGAGCAGCTCATCCCGAGCACTGGCAGTGGCTGGGCAGACGGCAGACAGGAGTGCTCCTTCCTAGGAAGAAGGGAGCTGATAGGAATCTGCAGGAGTCAGTTGGAAGTCATGCTGCAGTCAGCTCTGACACCTTCTGCTTGGAACATAGCAGTTGGCTGGAGTGAGCCTGAGGGACTGCCCTGAGGCCTGTCCTGCTGGAGCTTTGCTTCTTGCATATCTGATGTAATGAATAAAACCTGATTTGTCTGTGCATGTGTGCTGATGCTGCCATCGGTCTGGCTGTGGCTCTGGATTAGTACAAGCTTTGGAGCAGTCTCTGGTTTGGCTGCAGTCATCTGGGCACTGGAAAGAAAGTGATACTTCTCTTGCTCCTCCAAATGACTGCAAGCTCACTGGGGTGTGAAACCACACTGAGGGGTTTTAAGAGGAACTGGAACTCTTCTTGGTACTTGGCACCTTCTGTGAGAGCATCAGCTTTTAGCAGTCAGCCTTGCATGGAGTCCTCAAAGTGATGCATGAACTTGTACTGGAAAGGTGCTGAGAGCCTGGTCCTGGCCCCCTGCTCTCTTGCATTCTGCTGCATTATCTTTTAGGATTATGCTGGAGGAGAAGCTTGGGAGAGCTGACACTGAATTATCTTGGCTCCATCTCTGTGGAGCTGCTCTGTGAGTTTATTCATGACTGCCTGAAACGGAGGGTTTAAAATGTGGATGAAGCATCCTAGGGTGCTGTGGCTCCTGGGAGCTGTTTCAACCCATGGGGTGCAACCTGCCAGCCCTCCCCAGAGAAACTGCTGAACTGAGTGAGGGGTTTCAGCTTGTGCTGAGCAAAGAACAGAAGTTTTACCTATCTGGGAAATCAGTGTGTCCTTTCAACAATTGGGTAGTATAAAATTGTTTAAAATGCTGTAGTGAAAGCTACTTACCAGATCAAAGTAAAATAGGATGATTGCTGCTGAGATGACAGTGGGGGCAGGGAGTGTAAATAGCGCAGATCCCTTGAGATGTGAGCTCCATGCCTGAGCAGTTTGCTGAGTGGGTGGCTGTTTTGAGTTGCGCGTGAAAGGAGACTTTTTTTGTTCCCTTACACCGGTTTAAATGAGTGGTGTTGGACTTAAAACTAAAACTGCCATGACATCCTGTCTGCAGAAAAACGCACAACGAAAACCTCCAAAAAAGGACAGCATCGTATGATCCATAGGACACCACTCAGGGCATTCGTTACTTACAGCTTGTGGAGACATCTGTGAGCCAGGGAGTGTGGTCTCCTGGTAAAGGTAACTCCTCTCTCCTTTCCCCAGCATGCACACTGCTTCACCCCTAGGCAAAGTAGGGATAAAACACACTTGGAAGGGGCAGTGGTATTTGTTATGCAGTGCAGGCATTGGCTGCTAGGAAAATTTCTGTCCTGTTAGCTTTTCATGTTGCACAAGTGCTGGCTGAGTCAATTGAAGTTGTGTCAGATGCTGGAGAGGAGGGCTGCAGAAGCGACTTCTGTTTTCATCCATAGTTAAAGATTAACTTCATTCACATACAAACTTAGCTGTGTTTTGAATATTGTGAATAATATTTGGTGGCCTGAGTTCTGCTGCTTGGCTCTGGCATCACAGTGGCCAAGCTACTGGTCAAGTCTGTGACTCTGGGGGCTGCATTGGAGAACCAAGCAGGATGTGGCTGAAAGGGCTGAGTTTCCATAAAGTGTGCTAATACTCCTGAAGGATCAAAGTCATTTTCAAGCACATGTGTGAGCTTGAAGTGCTTAAACTCAGTGTATTCTTCTGAAAACCAAAAACATGGTATTTAACATTCCTGACCTATGGATTATGTGTTAAGCTTGGCAGATAAGTGCTCTTATCTCGAAAGACTGAAGATGAAATAGGGTGGAATTATCCAACATTGAAAAAGATGTCTGTAATAAAAACAGTATGAGAGATTTCAATCATTTTGGGGCATGATCTGAAATGACCTTCTGAGGTCCCTTGTGGTGCTACTTTTTGCAATCTTTGAGATTCTTCTTTGTCTGTGCAAGCACGTCACCTCCTCTGTTGGAGTGCTCAGCAGATGCTATCTCTGCTTGAGGACTGCTCTAGAGTACAGTTCACAGGCGTGTTTACTGAAAAGACAGTGCCAAACTGGTGGGCTTAGAGAAGACATTTCCTGAAGGGAGAGCTGCTGATTTCTATTTCAAGGCAGGTTAACAAAATAGGCTTGTGTTCTGAGGATTTGGTTCCAAAATATATGCAAACTTCCATTGCAAAGCATAGGTTGGACAGGTGACAGCTTATTGTTGGGGAATGGTGCAGAGAGCACAAGGTTCTCATACCCTTGACCTTAAAGCATTTATCTTTAGAGCAGCAAGGATAACCTCATTCCCAAATCCCAAGCTGCTTTTAGCTTCTGGGCCAGAACTGCCAATTAAAAAAAAAAAAACAAAAAACCAACAACAAACCACACTGGTGGTGGAGATATTTTGTGCTCTGTTTTAAGAGCAAAGCAGAGACTTTTCTGCTTGCTATCAATTGGGGCTGCCCAGCTTCTTCATGCTTCCTTCCCCAGCCTGCCTGGTCCTGTCTGTTTCTCAGGAGCCATCTTCTCCCTGTGTGAAGTTGATTTCCTTGGCACTGGTCGCCCATGGTGACCAAAGTCCCAGGAATGCTGCTGAGATGTGATGTGGATTAGCACAAGCTCAAGAATCTCTCAGTGCAATGGGAGAGGCAGGAAGGAAATGAAAAGCACTGAGGTCAGGTCATGTATCTCACAGAACAGGCGGTGCTGGAACTGCAGTCCCTCTGGAGCTGCCCCTGGTTTATCCCTTTCCCCAGCCAGGGCTGCTCGGCCAGGTCATCTTGAACTCAAGGAAATCTTGGAGCACTCACCTGGCTGATATAGTCCCTGTGGTGCCAGTTGTTCTTTCTGATTTGCAGTTTTATTAACTCAGCATCTTTCCAAGATTGCTGGTTTGGAACAGGCTCTGCTTATTGCTCTCCAATTAATTTGTTAGCTCTCTAGGCCTTAAGAAGCAGCTTTAGCTGCTGAAACTTTTTTTTTTTTTTTTTTCTCTCCTGTGTCACTGTCTCCCCTTCCTGCTGTCCTTTGCTTCAGGATTCAGAAACTGCAGATGTTTGGAGCTAAGCATGACTCACACCTTCTCATTTATTTTGTGAACCATCCAGCACATGATGCTGAGGGGGAGAATGCAGGGAGTGGGAGGGGATGGGGAGCAAGGGATGGTTTTTTTAAACCCCTAAAGGAAATGCTGGGAGTGTGCCTGTGTCGAGCTGGCAGGGCTCCCGGGATACATCAGAAGGCCAGCACCAACATGGAGCCCTTGGGCTGATGTCACATGGCGTGGCCCAGGCCGCCAGGCACAAGTGAGGTATGGCCTGCTGGAGGCCCTGCTCACTCTGCTGCCCTTCCCTACCTCAGTCATACAGGATTGAGGGCTGCCTTAGCTCCTCTGTTGTGGTTACCTCACTCCCTTTGAAGCAATTCAGTGTTAAAGTGCTGAGCTATGAGGCTGAGGTAATGCTGGAGGAAGGTGGTGCGGCAGGATAGAAAGAGGAAAAGATTATTTTGTGAAATTTTGCCAAGTTGCTGTACCTAAGGCAGGGCTTCAGCCGTGCTCACAAAAGCCCTGTACCTCAGCGGTGCTTAGAAAGGCGCATTTTGGGGCTGAATATCTAGCAGCAAGTGAGGCCTGTGCATGGGGCTTACAGGGAGACTCTTTTGGGTCCCTGCAGCAAACGAGCTCCCCATCGCATGCCACTGCGTGGGTTTTGTGGTGGGATCTGGTAGTGTTACTCAGGAGTTGGCTGAACATGAACCAGCACTAGCTCAGGTTTTGGCCCAGGTGGCCAAAAAGGCCAGCAGCATCCTGGCTTGTATCAGAAATGCTGCAGCAAGCAGGAGGTGATCGTCCCTCTGTACTCTGCACTGGTGAGGCTGCATTACAAGTACTGTATTCAGCTTTGGGTTCCTCACTGCAAGAAAGACACCGAGGCCCTGGAGCATGTCCAGAGAAGGGCAATGGAGTTGTGAAGGATCTGGAGCACAAGTCTTATGAGGAGCAGCTGAGGGAAGTGTGGTTTTTTAGAGAGGAGGCTCAGGGGAGGCCTTGTTGCTTTCTACGACCTGAAAGGAGGTTGTGGTGAGGTGGGGATTGGCCTCTTCTCCCAAGTAGGGTGAGAAATATGCCCTGAAATTGTGCTAGGGGAGGTTAAGGTTGGATATTAGGAAAAATTTCTTTGCAGAAAGAGTGGTGGTGCACTGGCACAGGCTGCCCAGGGGGGTGGTGGAGTCACTGTCCCTGGAGGTGTTGAAGCACTGTGCTGATATGGCGCTGAGAAACATGGTGGGCATGGCGTGATGGGTTGATGTCTGGACTAAATGATCTTAGTGGTCTTTTCCAACCTTAATTATTCCATGATATGATTCTGTGCTTCCTGCCATGCCTTAGCCATTGCTTTCCCTACTGGCATTCCTGTGCTGGCATCGCTTTTGTTCACAGCTGTGCCAGAAGTGCACATCCCAGCACACTCCCTGCTGTGACCCAGCAGATTGGTTTAATCAGCCCGGGGCAAACCTGTTGTCAGTGTTTCACGCTTTGCTGGACTTGCCGATTGCAGCTGCTCTGATCGTGCCCCTGCTGCTTGTTTGACTGCCTGATGGCTTGCAGCCAGGGCCTGGGGATGGGAAATTGAGTTAATTCTCAGCGGTGAACAAGCATCAATCTTACCTTTTCATTTCTTAGCCATGCAATTAGGGAATAGGTAAACAGATTGCTTATTCCACAATGCAAGGCCTCTCAGAGAGGAGGAATTGTGGTTCTGTTGTCACTGGGGCTGTCCTATTTCTCAGCATGAACCCAGTGCCAGTAATGCCACATAATGAGCTGAGAATGAGGGCTCAGTGCTGCTGTAGCTTCATTTCAGACCACATCCATCCAATCTACATCTTCAGTAATTTCCTATTAGCCTTATTGTTGGATGCAACTTCAGGGAAGGAGAGAGTTGGTTTTTTTGGCCTTCCTGCAGCTGTCCCAGGCTCTGTGCCGTGAACACTGGGTCCATCTTGACGGAGCACTCGGCACTTGCCATCACTCCCAAATTTGCTGCAGGTATCCCCATCTCCTGCCACTTGGCTGGCTGACAGCGCTCTGTTCCATTCATAATGGGATGTTCTCATCCTCCTTTGCATGTTGTTCTCAGGCTGACAGAACTTGGGAATAATGTGCTCAGATGAGTTAGGGGCATTCAGTCCAGCCAAGTTTCAGGCAGTGATGAACATCTCCTTCTGCTCTGCCAACAACTTCAGCCTCATGGGGTGAAGTCTGTATGCTCCAGTTAGCCATTCATGGATTTAGGAGAACTGCCATCCGTTAAAACAATAAAATAGGTGAAAAAAAAAAAATCCCTGTTGTGCTGTAGGAATGAAGCTCACTGGAGGAGGTGAGACTTTCTGTGGGCCTTGGTGCAAGACTGCTGGGAGAAGAGCAGGGGTGTTCTACCACAGGCCTTCTGCCTTTTTGCTTGCACACCCAAGTATATTTCTGTCACCGTGATTTTTCCCACATGAGTAGCAAAGTGTAGCTGGGCGTGAGCAGAATGGAGCACAGAATCTAAAGTCCTGTGCACGTGTGCCTCTCTGAGGAGGTGAGGATGGAGCAAAGGTCTGCCAGCGCCTTCAGTGTCATGACCAACACGACAGCTTAAATGCCACGGGGAGCAGAAGGGAGTTCAGAAGGGCTGGGATGCAATTTCGTAATCTTTGCAGATGCTTCACATGTGCAGCTCTGGAAGTGTTCGCCCTTGCTTCTGCACTCCCTTGTTTTGCTTGTACAGCTGTTCAGGCATCTGTGCAATGAACTTGCTCACAGACCTACTGTGGTAAATACAACGCTGTTTTCTCCTTCTAGTTTGTGGGTGGGATTTTTTTTTTTCCTTTTTTTTTTCCTGTTGTTGTTATCAAACCTCCAGGAGGAAGCGCTCTGAAAGATGTGGTGAAAGCACAGCCCTGGATCTGGACAGGCTCTTTGTGGTGCTGCACTGAGATATCTCTGCTTAGCTCCAGCCTCTGAGCCAAAGGTACCTTTCCAGCAGGCTGGGTGATGCTGTGTGAGCGGGAGGTGGCTGACTCACCATCATTCTGTGAAACTAAATAGCATTAGGGACCACAGAGTAAAGACTTTTTGGGGAGCATCTGTCCCCATCCCATAAAAATGTGTTCCTGAATGCTGGACACCCTGAGTATGTTACCTGTGAGCAGCACTGCTGCCTGAAACAGCTGTGGTTGGTGGCTGGAGGAAGCATTTATTTATAGGAAAGGCCAACTGGAAGTGTTTCATTGCTAGTTAGCATTCAGTATCCTTTCAATGCAATATCCTATGCAATAAAAAGAAAGCCTTAATTGCACCATCCAGAACTGTACATGCTTAAAATGAGTCACTCTGGGATTGTTACCGTAATCACTGTCCTCATCTCCACCCTGCTGCTTGTCCCTCCTTCCCTGAAGCACTGCCTTTGACCTTGAGGGGAGGGCTGCTTGAAGTGCAGCCTTATCTTCAGTCTGTCATCTGCAAAATGCCCTCAAATGCACCAAAGCTTATCCTTGACACATTCTACGGGATTTTTGGTTAAAGTACTAACTTGGCTGCAGTCAGAAGCTCTTCTAAAAACCTGTGAAGCCCTATGGGTGCTGAGGAGCATCCTGATACATCTCAGCATGTGTCACTGTGAGAGAAAGGAAACTCGTGGGATTGTGGCTGCCTTCCCCTCCCCTTGCAGTGTTTTCTACCCTTTGTGGGGTTGGAAATGGTGTCTGCTCAGACTCTTCAATGAATGTGTTCCTCAGAAATTGCCCTCATAGCTTTCCTACATCCTGGGGGTCTTAGGCTCCCCTTGAAGTGGGAGCTCCATGGGCAGCAGTGCACGCTTTGTGTGTCTTTGCTCCCAAAGCACCAGATGCTGCATGTGGCCCTGTCCCAATAGGTGTGTGACTGTTTTACCGCTCCACTGCCTATCATAACAAGTTAAAAATAAACCCTTGTGTTTTCCCACAGTGTGGGCAGAGCATTCCTTTGAAAGCTCGAGAGTGAAAGTGATCGGTGTTTGTAAAAATATGCTCCTTTCAGACTGGTGCTCATCTTCCTGTTTATTTGTCTCTGGGTCAGCACAGCTTCCAAAAAGAAGCTGAAAATTACCCGTGGTGGTAATGCTGCGGGTGGTTGTTTTGGGTTGTCTTGGGTTGCAGGTCGACTTCTGGAGTCTGAGAACACCTTGGTGGGAAGACAGAATCTTCCCCCTGAGAAAGGAACGTGTGTCTTGGGGAGATGGGTTTCCACCAACGTTTTCAATGGGGAGTTTCAGCTCTTCTTCAACCCAATGACTCTCCTAAGTTTTGTCTCTAAAATTTCCATGGGAAAGTCTGTATTTTGTCTGAAGTCCATAGGTTAATTCAGGGGCAGTTTTCAACTGAACATGACTTGATAGCCCTTGTCTGGAGTACGCCCAGCAGGCTCGGGGCTAGGCAGCTGTTCACCAGCCCGAGGAGCTGAGCTGGGCATGGCTGAGGTATGTGCTGATGGAAGGAGCGAGAATGGTTTGAATGGGTTTTGAATACTCATTCATGTGTCTAAGGGAAAAAGAAACCTTTTGTCATTTCTCATGATAAGCATGAAGATCGAGTTGCTTGTTTTTCAGAATTTCAAGGCCTACTTTTGGACTGCATCCAGCCACTCCTGTCGCAGGGCTGGGTAGATAATGTTTTCCTTTTGCACTTCCAAGTTAGGCTTATCTAAGTAGAAATTAGTTTCCTGTGATTCTTTTGGGCTTGCAGTCTCATAACTGTTGAGAGGGCATTGGATTTGAGATCTGTGTATTCTGCTTTTGCCCTACAATTTCCAAACCCCTTTTGGTGGGGGAGAGAGAGCAGCCCCCGGAACTGTCGTAAAACCCTGGCAAAGCTAATGGAGGCTCTCAGTAGTCTTAGAGAGTGCAGTGATGCCAAGCAAAGTGCTTCCTTGGAATGCACGTTGTGCCAAGCACACCAAATGTCAGATTGCAGGTTTGAACCACTACGGGTTCTTGCTGCAGCCATGTTCAAGCCACTGCAGTTTCAGTCACTTAACTTTCTGTGTTGGGTATTTGTGCGTAATGTTTGTGTGCATTGCAAGTTGGATGAGTTTCTGGTGTGATTGCATAGCAATCAGTGCTGGTCCCAGTAACCACTTTTCATCCATGCTCAGGGTAAATACAGAGTTGTTATCAGCTTGTGATGACTTGAAGCCAGAGAGGTGTGTAATGTAAAGGTGGGGCATGTTTGCAAAGCTGCCTGTATTGCAAACTTGGCTTCGTGCTGCTTTACGGGAGACAAGTGCAAGGGACGTAGCATGGCATGAGGAATGCAGGCCATGTTCAAAGTCTGCATGGCAGGGAACAGAGGCTCTGGGATTGAGCAGCCCAGTGGTGGGCATTCCAGGGCTGTGAAGCAGGGCAGAGATGTGCCCTCCGAGTGCTGACTTTGTCTGGTTTGAGCAAGGCAGTGCTGCTTCAGAACCCAAGCATCTGTATTGATATTTTTTCTTTTTGTCTTTTTCCCCTTCCTTCCTCCTCATCGTCATTCTCATGGCTTTGTTTCCTTGTGCAGTGTGTCGAGACTTTGCTGTCCTGGAAGATCATACCTTGGCCCATAACTTGCAGGAACAAGAAAGTAAGTAGCAATATTTGGAACAAATTGAATCAAATGTATCCCTGCAGATAACTGTTTCTGCGTTGTTCTTATGTTGTCAGTTTTCATTTTTTTGCTTAGAGCAATCCTCTCTGCTTTTGTTTTTTTTAATTCTTTCTAATGGAGTATTGTTATCATTGCTGTATTTGCTGTCCTGTAACACTACTATGTGTTCTACCCCAGCTTGTATTGCCCTCTAGAGATGGTTGCATTTCATGTATACAGTTTTCTCATTCCATTTATAGTGGAGTTTCTTTATGCTGATTATAATAAGATTGCATGTGGGAGTGCGCTTGAGGTTTTATTGCTGTGTGAGGCTGTTAGAAATGACTAGCATGCCTGGAAGCTTCCCGTTTTACAGGCTGACCTGAGAGCAGCCAGTAGAGGCCTGCTTGCTGACTGATTTCCGAACTGCTAGTGCCTGCCTTCAGAACGGAGACTTCCTTTTAATTAAGACGTTTTGAGGCAAGGCAGCTGCATGCTTTAAAAAAGAGAGGAAAAAAAAGTACAGCCAGGAACTTACAAGTGGCTGGTGATTTCTATACAGGAGATGTTTGCTTTTCAGTCAGGGCTGAGGTGGCCTCTCTAATCTGTTTTGCTACATGCCAGTCGCATTGGTATCTAGCAGTACTAGGTCCTAGTGCTGTTCCATTGGTTCTACTGAGCATGCAGCTTGCACTCAAGTGACTCTTACTGCTGGGACGTGAGACCACCAAACAAAAACTGTAAGCTGCAGTTCTTACAGTCATCTTTTCTTGGAGGCATTATCCATGTATGGTAAAGGGCTCACTGTAGTGTTTAGTTGCTCTGTTGCTAAATATAAAGTTAGTGAGATTCTGGAACATATTACATAGGAAGGAAGAGGAGTTTCTCTCTTTGGATTTTCTTGAAAGTGAGTTAGGGAAGAATCCATAGAAATGGTTTACGTTCCACTCATTTTCATTGGCTTCTGATGGTTCTTTCCAGCCCCACTTTATTAATCTAGAGTAGTTTCCTGGGACCAGAAAATGAAATACAAAGCCTAAAAGTAAATCCCTACCAATCTGTATGCAATTAAGATGTGCAGGCCTTGTTTTGGTAATAAACGTATATGCAGCCTTCTCAGTGTTGAAGTGAGGCAATCTCAAGCTGCTGACATAATTTCAATTTGGGGCTTACCCACCTGTAGAGAAGTTAATGACATTACCCTGCAGAAGACTGTCTTCCTTTCTAGCCTGGAATCTCCCTCCCATTTCTTCATCTCATTCACACTGTGACATTCAGCAGGCTGATTTTTGGGGCTCTTGTCTGTGCTTATTTCCAGTTGAGCATCACTTGGCGACAAACATTCAGCGTAATCGTCTGGTGCAACATGACTTGCAGGTGGCCAAGCAACTGCAAGAGGAGGAGGATCTGAAAGCACGTGCTCAAATCCAGAAACGCCAAAAAGACCTGTGAGTTTAGGATGGAGCTGTTCAAACGCTCATCCTGTTTGGTCAGAGTGCTGAAATGAGTTGCTTTGTTTCAAGTTGATGCACGGTACAGTGGGGTACAGGTTGATCAGCCTTTTGCTTTAGATATCTGTTGCTATAGAAGTATGGATATTATTCTCTAGCATGGGACAAGATGGGAGCAGATGGACCTAGGGTCTGCCTTGGCTTGGGCTCTGTTGGCTGAAAAGAAGCCTTCCTATTCTTCTGTTTGTTGGCAGAGAGGAGTAACTTGGCCATTTGCAATAGACTTGCCCCTGGCTGAAGTCTGAGAAAGAAGAATTTACACTACAGAAGTACACAGTGTTATAGTGAATTCCTCCTCTTGTGGAAATGGCAGATACTGGCCTACCTGTATTGTGCCTTATAAGTGCTTTTGAGGATTTTGACTCCTTGTATGTTGGCTTTGCACTGTGCTCACAGCCCATATTTGTGCTTGTAGATGCTCCAGCATGAAGCATGGTGGGAAGAGGAGCTGCTGTTTTGGGGCCACTTGGTGGAGATAGTAGTTGTGGACATGTGTTCTCTTGCAGTCACTTCTTGCAGCAACTGCAGGAAGATTTTTAATGATTCAGTTTATTCTACAGTCTTGCTCAGAGCCCCTCTTACCTCATCTAAGCCACACTGTGGCTTGTGATTGGGATTTCTCTATGCCATGACTGTGGAGCAGGTATAGGAATAAAAAGTTATAGTGCAGAGAAAAACAAACTGGGACTTACCAGCCCAGAGTTGACTTTGATCCTACTCTTGTATTTTTTGCCTCTCACTTGCCATGCGTGAGAAGTAACAAATGGTTTGTGTGGCAGGGCTCAGTAAGATCACAATGATGAGAGGCAGCAACTTGCTTTCTAAAGGAGCTCTCTGAAAGGTCTGCAAAGCAGAATGCAGCGCAGCAGCTGGGAAATGCATCCTATCTTGTCTTGCTCTGTGATGCCACCCGCCAGATACAGTCGACTGTGAATCACAAACCCTGCGGGGTTCATCTGGCAGAGAGTGATGCAGTAGAAGAGCTCTGTGCTGCAGATGTGTGTGATACAGCTTCAAAGGAGCTGTTCATAAAAGATTTCAAGGCTGGGCTGTGGCAAGTCAGCCACTATACTTAATGGTACTAGCACATGCAGACAGTATGTGTGCATCTCTGAAGTTTGTTTTATTTCAATAGCTTTGTTAGCAATTAGAGATGTGAGCCTGTAAATGGCAACTTAAAAATTAACTTTGTATGACAGAGATGATTCCTTTTTGCTACTTGCTGGGAACTGCAAACAATTTTACTGCTGTAGGACTTCACAAAATGGGATTTGCTAACTTTGTGAGCCAAGTTACAGGCAGAACTGCTGACGCAGAACATTGTGTCAGCAGCAGTTCTACTCCTGAAAGCCTGAGCTCTGCAAGAATAGTTTTTGTTGCTTTCGTTTTTTAAAAAAAAAAAAAAAAAGTTGGAGGCTTCCTTTTGTAACTGGATCTTTGTCTTCCTTAATTCTCAGTACATTCCCACTGTCTCTTCCTTGTGCAAGATCAATGAGTTCTGGCAACACAACGACCCCCACTGCTGCTGTGTGCTGTATGGCCTAGGACAGCCTGACCCTGCAAGGTGGCAGAGGGGTGAAGAGGCTGAACTGGGTGGTCTCCTTAGAGACAAGAAGCATAACAAAAAAAGCTCTTCAAACATAAGGTTTTTTTGTTTTTTTTTTTTCCCCTGGAGATCTGAAAGACAAAGAAAACATGTCTATTCTTGCTTATTCTTTCCCTTGAAGAATTCAGGGAAGCTCAGAACTCTGCTAGTACTCCTGCTTCTTTAAAAGCATCCCTCACATTTAGCCGAGCAGCCTGGATGCTGCCAAGCATAGTAGCAGGGCTGCTAAAATAACTGAAATACTGTAAAGAGATGCTCTTTCCTTGTTTTGTTCCCAGTACCATAATGATTCTGTTACAGCTCCTTGGAACATTTCCCTTAAACCCTTTTGTTGTTTCTCATCTGGCAACAATTACTCGCTCCAGCCAGTGTGAATGGCAGCTTTCTAATCAGTGCCTTTATTTTTTTTATTGTTCTCTAAGCTGGTGTTTCCTTGACAGTAACACTGCTGGCTGTGTGGGCATGAAGGGCACCTCGTGTGAGGTTTGGAGGTGGGGATGTTTATGTTGCTCTGGCTGATTGCTGGAAACTAAAGCCATTGAATTCACAGTAAAGAAACTAGAGGACAAGAAATGCTGTCCAAGTTCTTTAACCTTTTTGCTTACTTTCAAGTCAAGTTGAAACACTAGCCTATGTTAAATAACTAATCAAGTCTCAGGATTTAATTACCACTGAGCATCAAGAAAAGACAAAATCCAATCCTTTGTCTCTGTTCAGTGGTTTTGAAAGAGCTTGATATGGAGTACAGCAGGATGCATGTCATCAGGAACAAGAAAGCACTTCTGCTTGTGCATTACTTTTGGTATTTGCTGTGAATGGGGAGGCAGTGACCTTGTTGCCTTGGTTCTGGAAAACAGTTAGCTGTTTGTCTTGTGCTTGTCTGAGAAAGATGGATTTTAAGCATTCAGCAATTAGCTGGTGCCAGTGAACTCATCAACTTAGCTTTGTTTGCAGGTGTCAGGAGGGACTGCAGACTCAAACACATTGATGTGTTTGACCTTTCTAATTTATTTCTTACATGAATCCGTGTAATCTGAGATTGGCCTTGTAAAAGATCTAGTATTTTATGCACACTGACAATATGCTTCTAGGGTTTGCATTTTCAGTTGTCTTTTTGCTTGGTACTGGTTTCCTGTTCCAGGTTTGCCAACATTCGCTTTTTATAGAGCAGGTTTGCAAACTATGTTTGACCTGTGTGCTTCTAAATAGATTTCTCTGCAGTCAGGTGCAACACAAACATACACACTTGCCAGATACGAGTTCTCTTATAGAGATGAAAGAAAATGATGTCTGAAATTGTTTGCCCTATCAATAACTCCAGGTCTGCACACACAAATTCATGAGGGCCTTCTAGGATGTCTCTAGGCCTGGGTCAATTTATGAATGTGAGCAAATGTTTACAAACATGGTCCAGGAGAGGGAAGGAAACATCACATTGTGATGTGGACATGGGGTTCTTGTGTGTTTGGAGAAGGAAGAGGAAGCATGAATAACACACAGTACCCAACTGTAGATCTGTTTCTGAGGGGCAATTAACATAAATAAAAAAAGCTTTTTTTTCCTTTCATGTGTTTCATGTTCCTTTTTTTTTTTTTTTTTTTTTTTTAAATCTCTGACAGATCAGATGTTTCTTGGTGATATTTCTCCTCTAATGCACTTCTTGCAGTGTCCCACCCTACACCACCTAACCAACTCTTTGCACTTCTTTTGTTCTTCATCTATAAAATAAGCCACTGTCGTGCCATTGGTTGCTCCAGCAATGCCAGTTCTCTCAGTTTTGCTGCATTTTAGTCCATTGCCTCCAAGTGTGCCAGGTCATTTAAACCCTGATCCTTCCTCAAGACAAGAACAGGTGCTCCAGTCTACCCTGTGCATGTACCTTTCATGTAGCTGAACCTGCTTCTCTTGAAGTATTTGCCTGACTTTCATAATATGCTTTTGGTTGTCCTCCCATCACCTATCTGATCACTGCCAGCATATTCTTTGAAAGATTGTATCCTGATAAAGCAATCTCTGCCAGGTGCCAGGTGTCTCCTGTGCCTTACCTTTTAGCATTTGCAACTGCAGAGATACCTTTAGATTGGTAGATTTTATTTTTTCCTTTTTTTCCTATCATTTTTTTCCCCTCTGACCTGTTTGGAGCAGTCAGTGACTCAATTTCAACAGTCCTGAAAGAGAGAGGTCTTAATCTTCATTCTCAAATCTCCCAGCCCTGTTCTGGATTGTCCCAAAGAAACTTGGCTATCATTCAAGCCTGTTTGCTGGGCATCATAGCTTGTAGCTGAGCGCTGCACAATTCTTTCAGATGCCTTCTGCATGACATTCCACAAATACATCTTTCCTAGTCTATCCACCCAGATGAAACTCATGGAAGTATGACATTTCATGTCACAATTACTGTTTTTCTGTTCTCCAGTTAATATAGTCCTGTGTGGTGCTGTGATGATTGCTTCCCACCCCTCATTCTGATGCACACTGCTGTTTTTCCTACTGACTGCTTCTGCTTTTGCATCTCATCCCACCTCAGCAGCATTTCTCATTCAGAAATCCAGAAATGCTTGTATTATTAACCTTACCCCTAAACTCTTCCATTGGCACCACAAATACAAGTGCTCCTCAGCACCTCTGCTGCTTGCAGAGACTCCTATGTACTTCCTTGGCCTGCTCTGTCTTATTGTTCCTATCTCCTTTCTTAGCAAACTACCTATGAGTTTGTTTTCTCATCTTTGTACTTTGATCATGGAAGGTTTGGGATCGATTTTCTAAATTTGAGCAGCATTAAGTACAGGGAGTCCTGGTCTCTGGTGAGAATTCATGGGCTCTGCACTATTGCTGAGGAATAATAACTCTTCTGTGTGAATTGAATAGCTGCTTTTAGTTCTTTTTATCCCTCTTTCCAGACTGATGCCTATGATTTTAGGTACTTACAATCCTTGTTTCCTTCTCTTCTAGGGAACGGCAGGACTCAGAGATTGCTCAGGAAATCCAAGTGAAGCTGGTTTTTGAAGCAGAGCAGCGACGCAGGCAAGAGGAAAAAGATGAGGTAACTTTGAAAGATGGCAGAGCGACTTTATCAGCCATTTTAGCGCAGGCATTTCTTGGTTATTAGCTGCAGAAGCTGCGTTGCCTGCTCTCAGTACTGATCTTCATGGATTATCAGCATGCACAGAGATTTCAGAGAGCACTATTACACGTGTCAGATACATTTGTAGCCTGCGAGGGTTGATGCTAATGCCATGCTAACAAAGAGGGCAAATAATAGTAGGCCTTCCTGAGGTGTTCAGAAAGTCCTGGATTGGAGGAGCATGTATGTGAGCTTGGAGTGTGTCCATGTATTTGATTGCAGGTAGGTCCCTGAGAAATTCAGGTAGTTTTACAGTGCTGAAGAGGCAGCTAGTGGCATTTTCTCTATGGGAAGCGTTTAAACACAAGGCTATTTCTTGGAAGAGCTAGAACTAATTTGTAAAGCTAACTTCAGTTTGCTTATTCAAGACTTCATTTGCTTCTAGTACCATTAAATCCAAACAAGTACAGAAAGGCTGGCCAGAAAGATGGAGAAACATCCAAGAGGATCATGCAGTGGGAGAGAGAGGAACACTGGCTAAAGGATTTATGCTGTAAATGTGACCATCTCTCTTATTTTCCTGACGAAAATGAAGGAGAAGTAAAGCTTCTGCTGACAGCAGTATTGCAGCTGCACAGGTTTAAGCAGAGGGTTTCTGGGATGTCAGCAGTCTGACAGCAAGTCCCTGCAACATCTCAAACTAGCCTACTGATTATCTTTGGATGCTGGGAGCAGTCTTCAGATGATTATAACTCAATGTGATGAGGAAAAGCCACAAATATTCCTTCTTATCCTGTTGATTCATAGGTAGTTCTGGAGTGTGGCTGAAGCAGATATGTGCTGGGTTAGGCTGCAGATAAATACTGAAGGTGAAGCAATACTGCCTGACTTTGCAATAGGAGGGCTTGAATCAGTCCTGCTGTCCTTCTATGGTCCCCAGTGTTACTTCTTTTGGGTGGGCTCCTGTGCTGATGTGGGGCTGTGCAGTGCCTAAGGGGTTTGTCAGGTGGCAGAGTGGGGATCCTGTCAGAACCACTCCTGTGGCCCTCAGTATTGCATCTGTTCACCTATCTTGCAAGAAATGCTGAATTATGCTGGTATTAGGCATGTGTCAGATTTGTCCTGAATTTGTCACACATGAAGGTATGTGGTATTTTCCAGTGTTCAGGCATATCCAGCTAGATGTGCAGGGTTTTAAAATAAAGTACCCAGTAATGGCACTAAGTTAATGGCTTATACAGATTTGCAAGTCCTGAACTGTCTCAGTCCTTGGGATAATATGTTTAAGCCCATGTATTTACAGACTTGCTCCTCTTGTTAGAGTTTAAACTTGCCAAAGGGAAATACTTATTTTTTTAATAAGGAGCCTGGTATCCTCAGGTCCTTAACAAAGCTTGTTGCCATACAAATATGATCTGAATACTGAAATAATAATTGGTATTTGAATGTTCATCCATTGCCCTCCAGTGCTTGCTTTGCTTTTGGAGAGTTTCAGCTCTGACTGTGCATTTCACTGTTGTTTTTCCTACCTGTCACGTACATTCTGAGTGGACGCTTAGATGAATATCATCCAAGGGTAAGGCTGTCCAGCTGGTATCTTCCAGCTTCTCTTCCTAGCTTCAGATCAGGCCCCAAGTGAGGAAGCCCCAAAGAGCTATTGACTGCTGCTAGGCCTTGTTGCACCATTAGTCATCTTGAAGGAAAACCGATTAAGAAAATGGAGTGCTGCTCTTTGATTGCCTATCTACCAAATCAGCAACAAGATAAATGGCCTACAGTCCCCACTGCACTCCTGTGCTGTGTGTAGCTCTTCTTTCCTAACGTCCCATTTGATTTTTCTTTTCCTTCAACCTCTGTCAAATTGATGCATCTCCCTGCTCGTCATGCTATGAACCCTATAAATTAAATCCTGTTTGAAGCAAGTTCCAGTCTTGGTCTGGGAACTGCTTTCAGTCAGAAGTGCTGTCAGCATGGGACAGTCTGTGCTGCTGTGTTTTTTCTTGGCTACCACTAGTTGTGTGAGCCTCAAAGGTGTTGTTGAAAGCCTAAGGTTGTTCAGGAAATCCCTCCTACCACTTTTTGGCAGTTACTACTTAGTAGACTTGCATATAGATGGATTAGGAACCTGCAAGTTGTTGGGTAGGCTCAGTAGTGGGTCGTGTGCTAGTTGCTGATATTGCCTCTTATCAGCCGCTAAGCTGGAAGCCCCGTCCAGTCCATGGTTTGAATGCAAGAGTAACCCTGTCAGTGTTGTCTTAAAAAATAAAACTATGAGGATTTTTATAATTGTGGTCTAATAAGAACCATCTGGGTATGTTCTGTGGGGAAGGTAATGATTTTCTTCCATCTCTGCAGGACATTGCCCGTCTCCTACAACAGAAAGAATTGCAGGAAGAAAAAAAGCGCAAGAAGCACTACCCAGAATCCCAGGGACACAAAGTCTATGAGGATAGCTATTATTCAGAAAATGGAGGTAAGTTTCTGCTTGTAAAAGGGATCAAGATCATGGTGCTGTAGGTGAAACTGGTGATCTGGGTAGTTTGTTAGGGTGATTTTCCTTACTTGCGTTCAGTCCTGCATTCTGTACTATAGCACTGCATGAATTTCCAGGGTCAGGATCTGACTTTAGAATAAAGTCAGAAATTATTTGTGGAGGAAAAAAGAATAGCTGAGAGTACGGGTAAGTCGGCTATTTCTATATGGTGCCACAGCTGTGCAGAAGAGAAATGCAGATGCAATTCCACACTTAAAACTGTTTCTGTTTGAATGTATGTGCTCATCTGTGGTGCTGGCACTGCTACTTGCATACAGAAGCAATTGCTGGTTCATGGAACAGCTTTTCAAACAAAAAAAATAATCCATTCAGGTATGTTTCCAAGTCCAAAAATTAGCACAACTGCTTTGAATGACTTACTGAATAACAAGATCATCTCCCCAGAATCTTTGCTATGATTATCCTCTGGGACTGCGTTTTATGAAGAAGATACGACTCAGCGCTGTGTTGCTTTCTTCTGGACGTCTTTTGCAATCAAATGTGAACTTTCTTTAAATTGAGAGGGGAGAATCTGCGTGTATTTAATTATGGAGCAATGTGGTGTTTGCTTTGCTATGCACTGGTGGTGGCTCTTGTGTTCTATCTTAGAAAATGTGGTGGGGAAGAGATGGGTTGCTTTTGATCAGCAGATTATGAAGGTGGAAATCAAATCTCTTATTTCTCTCCTTAACATCCATACTGCTGGCCATTTTAAATATTTTCATCTGAACTCAGGCAAAATATTGTAGTTGCATTTGAGTAGAAGCTCAAGGAGGGACAAGGAAATGCACAGCACAAAGTGCACAGCAGTAACTAGGTGAAAACTTTATGGCCACCAGTTCTGTTATGGGTGCAAAGCTGGAAAAGACTTTGGTCTGAGAGTTCTACAGCCAACCCACAGTTTGTTTCAGAATTAAATGGGTCAAGTCCCTGGAGAAATTACAGTAGAGGCAATAGTGTTGCCAGGCAGAGATGGTACCACAGGATGGATTTTTGTAACAGTGACAGAAAGAAGCCTGTGAGTCTGCACTTTGATTGCTACAGATTTGGAGAGCAGGGTATTTTGGGGGTCTAATTTTTCTCCCTGCTGTAATCTGTAGTTTTGGGAGTGTGCTAGAAGGATTTATTGCCTGTTGGTTGTAGTGCAGTGCTTGATCCTTGTTCCTTAAAACTGGAAGGGACTAAAATGGATTTGGATGTCTGGATTGTCTAGCACTTTAATTAAAGGTCTTTAAATACTTGGGCACCATTTGATGAGGTTTCATCATTCTTTGTTTGTTTTGCCCTCATTACCTGTGAACTTAAACACAAAAGAAAAGCCCTTGCTTTATTTGGATTTTAGTCTGCCTTGACCAAATAAAAACTTACCCCATCCAGGAGGAGTGTGGATTAGGGTTATTGCTCCAGAGCAAACCAAGCCTTTAAGAAGTGGAAAAATAAACATGAAAGAAAGCAGAGTTCCTACCAGAAGTGTCCGTGCCATGAAAAATATTTCACTATTAGCTTAGTCACATGCTGCTTGAGAGAATAACACCAGGACCTAAAGAGTGTTTACTTGGCTCCCGCAGAAGGTGCTGTGGAAACCAGTGCCTGCTGAGGAGTTAATAGCCTTGAGATAACCAAAAAGCAAATTTCCTGCCTGGGCTGTCTGGCATGATTGTGTTTCCTGCACCAAACCTTTCGTAACCCAACCATACTTTACTCTTGCATAATCACCTTTTCTATTCTGCCAAATCATCAAGCTTTCTCTAAATGGCACAATGAATTCATTCTTAGGCTTCTGTTAATGTCATTCAGAAATCAACGAAAAACCATTTCTGACTCTTACCTTCAGATTCTGGTGCACGTTGTTCAGTAAGTCACTTAAATTGTTGCACTGGATGTCTCTCTTCTGTAAGCCGTGCTAACAGTCTAAAACTGAACAAGAAAACCTACCAGCTAACAGGAGCTGCTGTGGTTATTCTGAAAGTCACACAAACAGAGCCCATTTGTTTTCAAGATAGGTTTTCTGTAGGCTCTATTTTTGCTGGCTCAGAAGAAGGTATTTTTCTGGATAGTATGACTTGAAGGGAACATTAAGTTTTTTGGTTTGTTTTCTTACTTCTGAAATCTGGATGATTGTAGAGAAGGCAAAGCTATTTGTTAAGACAGAAGGTGCTGGGAAATCTATTATATGTTTTCAGATGCTATAAAAACTCCTAGCAATGCAGCAGGAAAATCTTACTTTTCTTTGTGTGTTTCTGTTTCAAATCAGCCTCTGCTGAAGGGATTTTTCTGCAGCAGTACACATTTGCTTTGAAAAGCTGCTGGGGAAATAATGGTTCACTCAGTGCATTGATTTCTTTCTCAGCAAATAGGTTGATTAGAAATGAAATAGATGAACAGATTATATACACTCAGACTTCTGCATCCGTACAGTTGTGACTGCTTTATTACTGAAAATAAAAGCAAAGAAAAATTTCCACCTGCTTTTTGGAAAGCACAGAGGAAACAGCCACACTAAGCTGCTGAGTAGGTGGCTTTTTCCAGCTCTGCTGCTGAGGTCAGGAGCTTGGTTGCTGCAAAAACTTATCCTGCCCTTAAGCTGCTGTAGCCCTCTCTGCAGTCAAGCCAAACTTCTGTTTATGCGATGAATAGCCTGAAACTCCTGTGACTCCAGGAGCATCAGGTGACAGTTTGTGGTGGAAAGTATGTGGATGCAGTAGCTGTCTGTCATCTTTCTCTTTAAATATAAAGAAAAATCAATTCCATCCCAGCTCTTTTTCTTCTTCCCACTTGCTGTGGGTCTTTGCCCATAAAGGTGAGGTTTTTATTTCTGGTGAACAGCCGTGTAGTTAAAGCCAGTGTGAGGTGTGAATGCTCATAAACGGAGATCCAACCTGAGTCTCTGCTTGGAGTCTCCTGGCCTTAAGCTCCTGTTGCTTCCCCAGCCTTGCCTCCTGAGAGTGCCATGTCCCACAGCAGAGACAGATCACCAGGAGATGGGTTGCTCTGCTCTGTTCTGCAGCTCTAATGGAATCAGTAAAAATCTTTAATCTCTTTATTGGTTTGTCCTCACCTTAGGACATGTTCAGGCATGCTTTTGGGCTGCGACTGTGCTTTCTGCTCTAACCCCACTGCCTCCTGTGTTACCCTGATGTAAGCAGAGCCCCCATTCCACTCTCTGCTATGGCATTTTGTGGAACATTACGTCCCTGTTCATTTCTTCCCAGCTGCTCTGTGCTTTACCTCTGTTTCCAGCTTCTCCTTGATTCGGACTATGATTCTGGCCTCACTGAGCTCCCATTAGCCCCATGTCACTAACCAGCTCCTTGTTTGTCCCTCCCCTGCTGCTCAGAACACCTCCGGGCTGATCGCAGGGAGCAGGTTTCTGAGCCTCGCAGGGCGCGTGGTGACGATAGGCGCACGCACCGACAGAGAGAGCACCGAAAAGCACGCTCACCTTTATCCCCCAGTGCCTCCCAACACAGGTATGCCCCTCTGGAGGATCACCGTAGGTCTCCTCAACCAAGTGAGGCCACCAATAGCCATCGGCAGAGGTGCAAATCTGCCAGCCACGGTGGGTCTGGGAGACCTCCCAGCCTTGTCCTGGAAAGAGAGGCTGATCATGGTGCTGGTGAGCACACTGACAACTGGGAACTGCAGGACAGGAGCACACCTGGCAGGGAGAAGTCTTGGAGACCTCTCAGTCTCGACCTGGAGTCAGAGCGTGGACTCGCAGAGCAGGCACAGTGCAGTAGAAAGCCGACAAGGCGAGATGGAGCAAAGCACCTTCCTGTTCTTGATGTGGAACTGGAGGCTGAGCAGGAGACCTGGCGTCGGGGTGGCAGCCAGCTGGTGCACCATCAGAGCCGCAAATCCCGCTATCGAGGCCACTCTTCTCATGGGATGGAGCATGAGGGCAAACTCCAGGAGTCCAAATCCCAGAAAGATCACAGGAGGGGTGAGGAGAGAGACTGCAAAAGGGCAGGATACAGGAGACCTTCCCCATCCCCACACACTGTGAGCCAGGAAGAGATTGGAGACTGCCGGAAAGACTCAGGTAACCAAGTGATGGGGAAGGTATACATGTGCGTGAGGATGGACCTTTGGTTGCCCCATCCTCTTATCTGAAACTGGGGTTTTCTTCTGAAGACACTTAATCTCCAATATCAGTCTGCAGTGTGTACCTGGTGAATCCTGCCTTGGTTTCTCCTCTATTTAATGAGATTCATCTTAGCCACTAAGACTCTCACTGTTTATTTCCTGATGTGTCCCCATGGCATCAAAGAGGATAGGTAAGAAGGTATTCTTGGAGATGGTACCCTTTATCTTGTGTTAGAATTCCCTATTGAATTTGCATTGAGATGCTTTGTGCTGTGGTTCTTTATCACAGAAATGGGATTTGATGTAGGATACAAGGCCATAAATGAGGACAGTTTGCTTAAGCCTAACAAGCCAGCAGCTTCCTCCCAGTTTCCATTGAGAAGCTTACTGCAAAAGTAAAGATGAGGTTTTCATCAAATTCTGTACAAGTAGATTTTTCTGCGGTCTGTAGTTTTTGTTAAATAGTTCCAGGGGAGTGTTGACCTTCAAAAATCAAGATACATCTTACTGCTTTTTAACGTCATCGGAGTAAGAACTGGTTTCTTAGTGAAAGTAGGAGTTCAGAGGCTTGAATCTATGCCTGTCACAGGGTGGGTAACTCATGCTTCAGGCCCTGCAACTGGTCCTCACTTGTGTGAGGTGGGTGAGATGATGCATGTCTGTCTGCAGAGGTGCCAGGAGCATTGTTCTTTGTTCATCATGCAAAACTTTTCTTTAGGGCAGTGGAAGATGTTAACTGAGCTATCATACAACACGGGCCCGAGTGACTCAGTTTCTGATCACACTGACACCAAGTCCGAATAGCTGGAAGCTCTTATCCTTGTCCTGTGGGAATCAGGCTGATCTTTGTGCTCCCTGAATGTGGGCAGAAGTGATGTGGAAGTAACACTTATTGCCTTCTGAGCATATGAAGACTGGCACCAGTCTGTGTGTAAGGCAAGCCCAGTCTCTGGCTGTTTGGTGAACAATTCCTGGAAGTTCAGTTTTGTTCTTCATAGGGGCGATGGTGTATGGGCCATTTATTCCAGCGTGGAAATAAAGGCTATATTTACCATGGCCATGAAAGCAGTCTCTGTATTTCAACTCTGACCAAGCTGGTGCTTTTTGCTGGAGTTCCTTTGCTGGTTTGTGACTGCAGCTCTTTCCAGCTTGGATTGATCAAACTGTTCCTGAAAGGCCACGCTGTATACTTAACTGGAACCTCCAGAACTACTGAAAGGTTTCTTTTTATGCTCAAAGTTGCAAGAGGAGTGTTGTGTGCTGAAGTTCATTGGTCAGTTGACTTAAGGGAAACAAAAAAGCAAAAATACCCTATGTATCACTTTTTAATACCTGTTCCATGTTTTGATTCTGGATCGATGCCTGAAGTCTCTGTCTCTTCTGTAGTTTGAAGTATTTGGGATGCGCCATCAGGTATGATGGTAGTTTGATAAATGCGCAGAAGGTAACCTACTGACCTCTAAAAATGTCTCTCTTTTTTTTTTTCCTCGCTCTCACCTGATCAGAAAATTGGTATGAGGCCCACCAGGATGTAACATGTATTTGCAATCAATGTGTAAACTGGAGGATGGGAATGAGGCTAATTTTCTGAGTTTGGAATGGAAGAAACACAGACATCTGTGTAGTGGTATATTTCGGATATAAAGCAGAAGCTCATTTAAATGTCTGAGATTGCTGAACATTACAGTTCCAACTGCAGTTGGAAGGGGAAGGCATTCATTGTATGTGAATGAGATCATGCATTTTGTAACAGAGATGTAGCAGGACTCCTTTGGTAGTGTCTATTGCAAATAGACTATGGAGGGATTCAAAATGCAATACATTAAAATGCTTGCGGGTGGTTTAACTTGGAAGTGAAAATTAAAACCAAAACAAAAACCTTATCTTTGAAATAAATATTAAGAACAAAACAAAAACCTGTGTACCTTGCAGCACTGTGAGGCCTGAACCGTGTATGAACTCCACAAATGTTTACGTGTTTTCTAACTGTGTATTGCAAAATCCATGGGTCAGACCAAAGAACAAAACTGTCAGAAACCTTGTGTGAATCTGTCCCAGACACCTTTTGCAGCCCATGTTGCTCTGGAGTGTTTTTGAACTCTGCTGTGCTTGTAACAAACACATCAGGCTGCTCTCTGCTGTTGAGTTTTGCCAGCTTGAATTGAAAGAGTAAAAGATCTGATTCCTTTGGTATCATCACCATGCCAGCAAAAGCTGCAGAAAGAGTCATGGCTTTTCTGTCATACAGTTACATTTGTTATATAAAATGGAGTGTAACTGTACATATAGAAAAACCTCACTCTGAGGTGCATGCTGCACCTTAGCTAAAGTGTTCTCAAAATGTTTGCTTGGCAGATATGCTGTAGTGGTTTGTGGGCCCCCTGAGTGGAAGCTTTGCAGATGGCTGAGAAAATGGTGGGGATTTCCTTTCTCTGAAGCATTCAGGGAATAGATGAGTTGATTCTTCTCTCTCAATTCCGTAGGAACTAAGTTGAGGGGGACAAAGCAAACCATTTACGACAAACCCCGAAGGGAACAGGAATTGTCTGATGCAGAGATTGCTCGGAAACTGCAAGAGGAAGAGCTCCTGGTGAGTAGAGAGAGTGTATTGGTCACATTAAAGAAATTAAGGTACCCATCAGTGATAATTTGAGTCTGCAAACCTTTTGCATTTGACTGTGACTTAGGCCTCAGGTCTTGTTGCTGTGTTCTGATGGTCATCTCTGCTTCCCATGGCTGCTTGTGGAGTGAAAGCTTCTGTCTAGCCAGTAGAGTCTTTTATCCTGAATTTCACACTTGAAAAGTAAATGGTAGAAGCAGAGTGGTATTAAATGAATGCTTTCAAGCAAGTGAAGATGGCCTGTAAACAGTGTGCTGAACTGAGAAGTGAGACAGCCCAGTATCTTGGAAGAGAGTGGTAGAGTGGACATTTATGAATTATGGAGCGTCTTGGCAGATAGGTGGGGACTAAACTCTGCTGAAATGCCACTTTGGTATTGAGTTGAACAGATTCAGTATGTTTGAAGAGGATGGTAGTGCATTCCTAGGGAAACTTACTTGCCTTGTCCAATAGGTTGATGTATCTGAATAATTCGGAGATATTACTGTTTTGTTTCTTTTCCTTTTTTCAAGGCCAACCAAGCAGATCAGATGGCAGCTCAAGTGGCCCAAGATGAGGTAAGAAGCTAAATGGTTGTAGTATTCCTTTACTCGTGGAAACTGCTCAACTCCACCTGTCCTCTCTGACCCTCTAATTGTCCATCTCCCTTTGTGTAGAGAAAGTTCAGGCCTCTAGTGAGGTCTATTTCTGGCTGGTTTTCATGTTTGTGTTCAGGTTAGCCAAGCAGGGAGTTGTGCTGCCTATTGCAGCTGTGACAAAGGAAGGAGCTATGTGGCTGCAGAAGAGCATCTCTTCTAGCTGAACCCTCTTAGGGGGTTCTCAGAGATGCTGCAAGATGAACTCAGCATTGAAGGAAAAGAAACAAAGGGCAGAAAGGCCCTGCTAACACAAGCCAGGTGAATCAGGGGACCCTCTGGGCATGATGCATGTAGTCCATTTCACTTCTTCTCTGGCATTTGATTCCTGATCGCAGATTTCAGTAATCCTGGCTTTGCACCCATTTGACATAGCAAAGAAAAGGATATAAGCAACTCAAACCCTCAAGGGCAGTAAAACCTTCTGACACTCTGTTTTCCCTTTCAGGAGATTGCTCGTCTCTTGATGGCAGAGGAAAAAAAGGCTTTCAAGAAAGGGAGGGAGAAAGAAAAGTCTTCCTTTGAAAGAAAGAGAAATGATCAAGACTGGAAGGTACGTCAAGCTTCAGGAGGCCTCACAAATGAAATGCTGAAATGTTGTTCTAGAGGGTGGTGAGAATGTAACACGTGGCCAGGAGGAACCAGACAGACCCTTGTGTGAAAAGGGTCCTGTTGCCTGTTATTCAGCTACTTTGCAGACAGAGCATTCCCTATGTTGAAGTCCTGGCTGGAGCAATAACAGCGTAGCTGGTTCTCTTTGGTCATCACAGGTACAAGGACAGTGCAGCTGCTCCAGTTGTCACTGCTTCATAATGAAATTGGCACTGTAACCGAACTATTGAGTATATCAAGCCTACGTTAGGTTTTTTGTGAGTTATGCTGCAGAACTTTGGCTGGCTGTTGTGGAAGGAGATAAGAAACAGATTTCAGTCTGCCGTAGTAATGTGCTAAAGGGGGTGTTATGTTAATCTTGGGGCCAGCTGAAGGTAGTTCATGTTTTTGGACTCCTTACCATGTTTGAGCAGTTGCAGCAGCACAGCTGTGTGCAGCTGTCCCTTGTGATGAGCCCTGCTGCATGCAGTTCTTACAGCAGACCATATGCACTTGACTCCAGTTTTCAGATGGGACCCTCAGTGCTGTCCTGAATTTAGAGCAAAGCTTATGTTTGGCTCAGCAAGGCTGAGTTTCAGTTACTGAAAACTAGTCCTAATCCTGTTTGCACACGTCTGGTTATGGTTAGCATGCATAACCAGAGCACAAAAGGAGCTGAGGCAGTCTTGATGCACCTGGCTGGTGTCTTGCAAGGCATACAGATGTGAACTGCTTTCCCTTCTTCCCATCAGCATGATGCAAGTGAGTCCCCGCGCTCAAGGTCAAAAGAAGGACCAGAAACTCAGCGACACAAAGGTGATAAGTCTTCAAGGTGAGCTGAATGTACAGCTGGTAGATCTGGAGAAACACATTCAGGAAGGTGCTCAGGAGCTGAGTCATGGGAGCAGTTGTGGGGTGAGCAGCCTGACTCATAAGGGGCTTGGCAGAGAGCAGAGCTCTTAGCACAGGAAGGGGATGTCTGACACAGAGCTCATGAAGTGCTTGGCGACGTGTGTCACTCTCTGTGCTTATGGCATCTGGACGTATTGGTCTTCCTGCCTGAAGCTGACAGAGATTGATGAGCCTGTGCAGTGACATTTGTTAAATGGCAGAAAAGCATCAAGAGGGTTTAAGAGCTGCCGGGAATGTGAAACCAAATGACATTTCTGGGCAGGAAGGAATAATCACACTGCATTTACACAGCTGCTCCCTTGTGTCCTTGCTCCCCAGCTGAGCCCTGTACACTGCTCCTGTAGCTGTGTGGGAACACCCCATTGCAGTGAGCGTGTTGTGCTTCAGACAGCCTCATTCCTGAGCTGGTGGGTTGTCCTGTAATGCTATGCATCTTCTGAATCTCTTTGTAACCTTGGTCTGGTGCTTCTGATGTGGAACTGGATGCTGGAAATGACTCTGACGGTTTTGATTTCCAATCCTGATAGCACCTTACAACTTTTTATTTAATTTACAAAAAAAAACAACAAAGGTGTTCAGGTGGAGACCGAGATCCCACTGGAATGCTCTGGGATGAGAACAGGACACGTGTTAAACACTTGAAATGTTTCCATTTGAGGTTTGCATCAAATTTCGTAATGGACGAACTGGCCTGCAAGTGGAAAGCTCGGATCAGGCACGGTTTGCATCAAACTGGCAGGGACAGTTGAGACAGATGAGATGTTCTTTTTGCCAAGATCCTGTGCCTTTTAATTTTAGACTGTTTTTTTTCTTTTTTTTTTTTTTAAGTACTTTTTTTGCTTTCCTTTCTCATGCTTGGCAGATCACAGCCTCTCCTTGATGACTTTGAGCATGCTCGGTATTACACAAGCCAGCCCAGCCCCTTACGCCAGTTTTCCAAACCTGAGCACTCTCCTAAAGGTAGGATCAAGTCTGCAGCTGGCTCAGCATGACGGTTATTGTGGGCTTTTTTCTTCAGCTAACTAGCCTGAAGGACAGGGCAGTTGAAAGAGGAAGAATGGATGTTATTGTCCCAACAGATAGGTGATGCCGTTCAATGTTTGAGCTTTACTTGCTTAGCACTTGGCTCACTGAGAGAGTAAATAGCTGAATTGGTTTGCCTCAAGTTTGCCAGAGTGCTCTTTGCTTGTCCTCTATGATCTCTCAATGATAAATGACTGTAAACTCAGGCAGCAAATGAAGGAGAAATAACATCAGGACAATGATGTGATGGGTTTTAGGTGACTCACTAATATAAAACAATTCAATACATGACAAAAAGCTTCAGAGTCTCTCCTGTCTGGTGAATGAGTGGGATGATACAGAAGCTTGTCCTGAGAACAGGCTTGTTTTGTTCCTGTTGCATCTCAACTGTTTTGTTGGCTCATTTCCTGAAACAGTTTGGCAGCAGTGCAGTATATTTAGGATCACCTTCTCTCCAGCTTTTGAAATCTGAATGCCAGTTGTCTGAGTTACCTCTGGAGTCCCCGAGGGAAGAAAGGTGCATCCAGAGTTTGACTCAGTGGTTCAGATTGCTTCCAATTCCACTGATTGTAGCTTAAATTTGAAGTTTGGAAAGCTGTATTGATGGTTATAGAGCACAAGAGCTGGAATTTGATGGCAGTTCATATAGAGTGTAAGCTCCATGTTCATTCTGTGTTTTTTTTTTTTTTAGTAAGACTGAAATGTGGCTGCAGTGCTGTTCACAGCCTGGAAGCAATAAGTGCCTGTCTTGTGGATCTATGCTTCCTTTAGTTTCAGAAAAGTAATGTACAGTTCTCATTTTGATGTTTGACTTTACCAATTCAGACAGCCAGCAGGGCAGTACAAGTAATATGACTGCAGGTCATTGTATTTTCTTCCTTGGGATCTATCCTTACTGATTGTTTTTTTGTTTCTGTTCTGCTTTCCAGGTTCCCGTAGGAAGCAGTAAACTATGCTAGCCTTTGCTTTGGTACTGACTCTTCTG
This sequence comes from Tympanuchus pallidicinctus, assembly GCF_026119805.1. Classification (NCBI taxonomy): domain Eukaryota; kingdom Metazoa; phylum Chordata; class Aves; order Galliformes; family Phasianidae; genus Tympanuchus; species Tympanuchus pallidicinctus. The sequence continues at coordinate 12,936,397 of NW_026294739.1, read as the reverse complement.
TAGCAAACATTACTGGAATTGCCAGGCAACTTTCTCAAATCCTTACCCTTTGGGGGATCCACCTTCCACTCTCAGGATCTCCTTTTTAAGTGTCATCATATTAGTAAGGAACGTTTGTTCATTTCAGTTTTCTGTTCACATGTAATCAATCAAGCAGTGCCGTACAATCTAGCCACCAGTGAGCTGTGTGAATCAACAAGCTAATAACAGCTCCCTCTTATATTCCTTTCAGGCTTTCCTTTTATTTTTAAGCTTTGGCTGGAGCTTTCACAAATAGAAATGCACATACAAGAGGGAGAAAAATCCAAGATATGAGCTGGGTCATGGCAGTGCAGCAAAACGTCTTAATGGCGTGTCCTTTCCATGTTAGGATGGTTGAGCAAAGAGTTCTAAGAGGGAATGTGCATTTCTTCTTCTGCTGGATGGCAATGGAGGCAATCAGGTGTGTTAGCTTGCAGAAAAGAGAGAGTATTCTCACAGAGTTCACAATCCAAAACAGGAACCTGGGGCTGGTGAGGAAGAAGTTGCCTACAGAATAAAACTCCTTGACTGTTGTGTTTATTTCTAGGGTTCCCAGCAGTTTGTTTAGAGCATTCAACCAAGCTTCAGGGTATAGGATAGGACAGTTAGGAGGAAAAGACTATTTCAATTGAAATTAAGCCTTTGTGTGCATGGCTTTTAAGGCATGCCAGATAGTTGATGAAGCTGTGAGTTGTGGGTTGGGGAGAATCATGCAAATGAATTTAAATGCCCGAGGAGATCCCTGTGGTCACCTGCTTTGAGCTTCCAGGCGGTGCAAGCCAAGGAATTCCACAGAAACCATGTTAAGAACTACTGTAACTCCTAGTTCAGTTACTGAATCACTTGAGCATGGTAGCTTATATCTGAACATGAATATGGCTTACAAACATGGGGCCACATGGGCACTGAGAATTAAATCCAAAGATTACAGTTAGAAGCCACTTTGAGGTAGCCATGGAGTGCCAAACAGTGTGCAGAATGTGTGCTGTCTGACTCTGCTCTGTTCAGCACACCAGGCAAGCTCCAGTCAGGATCAAACTATTGCTCTCCAGGGCACAGTGGCATCTCCAAATTTTAAGTCCTCTGTACAGATTTGCTCATGTGCTTGTTTCTTTTTCTTCTTTTGATGGTTTGTTTTCCCTTGACTCTTTGAAAATCATCCTGCTCTTGCAGTAAGAAGCAGCCTTGTCCCCTTGCCTTCTGTCATCCCAATTCTTTTGTCTTGCTGAGGTTTTTTTTTTTTTTTTTTTTTTTTTTTTTTTGGCCAAGTGCATTTTTAAGCTGCAAAGCTGAGTGGCTGGATACTGGTTTGTCTACCCAGTCCAGTACAGGTTACTCACTTGGCAGTCTTGTTCATAGCAGCTAAGCTTGGCTGCAGTGCCTCACTGCCCAATTTGCTTATAGCACAACGCTGAGCCTGCCCTGCCACACTCTTCATCTTCTCCTGGCAGCTGCAGTTCTGCTGCTGGCTTTGTTGAGAAAATGAGGCAGAGCTGTGATTGTGCTCAGCCCCACCACTGGCCTGCGTAGCTGCCTGGGAAAGGAGTCTGACACTTCTATGGAGCTTTGTGGAGAGCAGATGCTGGCGTGGAGCGCTGATAGGAAGTCAGGGAAGATGATGGCTCTCTGTTCTTGCAGTAGCATACAATCCAAGCCCGTAGACAGCTGAAAGGCTTTATAACTTTGGCTGTTGTCCTTGGTTAGGATAGCTACTGAGACAAATCACTAGGAATACAAAGCAACTTGTTTTCACTTAAGTTGTGAGGGCGCATTTAATAACACAGACGAGCTCTTGCCTTGCCTGGAACAACAACTCAGACTTCCATCTCTTACCCCTGCTGGGATGTGGGCACCATTTCTGTACCTGTGAAGTTCCAGGTAACCCCTCAGCTCCATGCGTACACCAACCAAAAATGTTGCAACGTAACTCTTTGTGCACCAGCAGCCATACTCTTGCTTCCAGGCTGTGGGCTTGCTTACCTGCATGAGTCCTTAAGTGAGTTGCAAGCTCTTGCTTGTTTGCTCTTTCTTCTCAGGAAATATCTCAGCCAGTGGCTAGATTGTACTGCCCTTTCCTTGTGCCCTCTTCTTGTTCCATCTGTGTCCATTCAGAAGTGTTAATGTTGTTTTTAAGGGATCGGGGGAAAAAAAAGGACAAACAACATAAACAGGTTTTTTTTAATTATTATTTGATAACTTGGGTCAATGTGGCAACCTCATTTGTGGTGACTTTATTTTATAGAGGTTTATTTTTGTATTTCATGTAACAGTCAAAATTTTTACTGCTGAAAATGCCTTTTTTTTTTTTTTTTTTTTTCCTTTTCTGTGGGATTTTTCCCCTTCATTGCCATCAGAGTGTTTTCACTCTGTGTGTGAAATGGATGCCTGGTAGGGTTTTATATACTGATAGTCCTGCAAATATCCCTGCTGCTTGTGTCATCTGGGCGCTTATGAAAATTGATGGGGAAAAATCCTGCCAAATAAAAGCGGTTGTGCTTTGTGCACGTTTTGCATGGGAAAGTGGTGACCCGCTATGCAAGGCATGGGGGGATGCAACTAAATAGGGATCCAGCCCTCCCTAGGCTTCTGGAGATAACTGTGATGGGCTTTCTTGCACTGCACTTGGCTGATGCAACTTCTTTCTTCTAATCAGGAAAGTCACAAAGGCCCTGAGCCTGCTGGCACAGGAAGGATCTGTTAAATCAGGAGAGATGCTTTTGAGCATCCGGATTGTTGACTTCAGTGGGATTGAATGGAAATGATATGAAAGATAATTGTGGTTGATTTGGTTTGGAAGCTGAATGAAGTCCAAAAAAAATGGCCCAGTGCCTGGGCTGTGAAGCTGCAGCATCTCCTTAGTGGCCTCCTCAGTCCAGCCATGCTGTCCAGTGATGGCACCAAGAAGAGGGAGCTCACGGGAAGGACCCAGGAATGTCTGCTGCTTCTTTGGATTCTTCCAGGGAGTGTTGAGTGCTCTGGGGTTGCTTTGTTCTGTATCCTTCCTTAGTACTTTCCTTTTTAATCTTATTCCCTGCCTTTATTCATTTGCTGGCCCTTGTTATGCTTCTGCTTTATTTTTCCATGGCCCTTGTGAAAAGGAGGACCTTGAGGTTTTGCTAGAAGAGAGCTGACACCTACAGGGAGAAATGCTAAGATTGATAACTGAGAAAAGCATAATAGGGGATAAAGAGAGCAGTTGTTCATCTGACATGCCTTCTGGATCTCACACAGAGAGCTTCATGCAAAAATTGCGCCCTGCATGTTTAATAGCCACGTCCATGGCACAACTGAAGAGCTCAAGAAGAGCTAAGATTAGAGGTGAACAAGAAGCCAAATCTTCCTGGAGCTCAGCACCTCAGTTCTGCTGAGAGTCAGCAAGATGGAGTGGCACAGACCAGATACAAAATCATCACCTTGCATGTGTGCCCCTGGGAAGGGGCACAGTGAAGTTGTCATCGTAAAAAAGAAATGACTAGAGCAATATCTATTTCCGTGGCAGAAAAATACGTAACTTCTTTTTTGTATGTGTACGTCTTCTCTTGCTGAGTCTCAGTAGCTCTGGCTGTGTTTTGCTCTGAATTCAGTAGCGTATTGGAGCTGGGACCCCTACCCTGAGCATTCAGATCTTGCATCCCTTTCTTACTATCTGTATTAACAAGGAAACATGGAGAGTCCATCACTGTGGAATCCTGGCACTTCCTGATCTCCACAGCAGGCACATCTCACCAGCAAGAGCTCTCAACACCTCCTTGCCTCCGTCTGAAGCACAATGATCCGCAGAAGAGAGGTTGGGTGAACCCGAGTGGTCGTGCCTTACCTGCAGAGATACTTAATGTCTTCAGCAGTCTGTTCTGGGTCACCTTGCTATGAAACACTGTCTTAAATCATGGACTGTACAGCTTCCGGAGAAGCAGTTATCATCATGGAAATAGACCAAACAGGTTAATCTCATCTTTTTTTAAGGAATTTCATGTTTTTGAACTTAGTGGGGGTGGGAAAATATCAGCTGTTAGGGATAGATGGATTGTCTCATCATTGAATTTCCTCCTCTCAGGGAGGAAGGATAGAAGTTACAAATGCTGCAGTCTGCTTTGCTCTATAAAAGGGATCTTGTATGTACAGTATTTTTGTATCTTTGCATTCCCACCTGTCCGTTTTTAAATCAAGTTTCATAACATATATAGGAAAAAAAATGAATTTTTTTTTTGCAGTGCTAGACCATTGAGTTTTTTGGGGTTTTTTTTGTGCCAAATTACAGCCACTGTTACATTCTAGGATATTCATTCAGTTTATTGATCAATGTGTGTATTATATTTTTTATTATCAAGGTTTTTATTTTAATTCGTATTAACCTGTATGCAAGCTAACTGTGGATTGCTAATTTATATATAAGGGGAGCACTTTGGAGACAGTGTGAGGATTCCCCTGCTTAGTTTACACTCCTGTCACGTAGTGCAGCCAGTCCATAGAACTCATCAGTTCTTGCAGAGAACGTTTTCCTGGGTACCTGCCACCCAAGTAGATGGCTGCTGTGAGGAAGGGCAGGAGCACTGATGCTGCAAGGCTGTGTTTGGCTGCGATAGGAAATGAAGCAGAGCCTGTAGCAGGGCTGACCCCAGCTCTCTGCTGTCCTGTTTGTGGCAGAGATGCCCAGGGATGCTGCTGCAGCAGGAGCCCCCTTTTGGGGGTGACTTTGAGGTTTAATCCGCCCTATAATCCGTCCCCAGCAAATGGATCGTTCTGGTCTCGCCCTCTCTAAAGGAGCTCCATGTGTGGTTTTGCAGTTGCTTTGGGAGATGGGTGTGGGCACAGCTGTGCCCCTCGCATTGTGCATTCTACAGGCAGCTCATCTCTTCTTGTGGAGAGCAGGCATAAGCCTGCAGATATTCCAGTTTACTGTACTCTTAAATCATGTCCTGCAGCACGTTTCTGTGCAGTAATGCCTGTGCTACATACAAGTGCCACTTGGACTGCGATGCCCCAGACAGGCTGTACTACACAGGTCCTGTGTTGAGACGCTGCACTGCCCTCAGCCTGTGGGCTGCAAATGTCAGCCACCACCTGCTCTTGGGGTGGCACAGGGCAAGGCTGGAGTTGTACAGCTGATGCTCATCATAGGAGAGTCCTACAGAGGACAGCAGCACACAAATGAGTATTTTCTACTTCACAGCAAACAAGTTTCACTGTATCAGTGTTCACTCTTAAGTAGACTCCACAGTGTGTCTCCAGCTGCATCCGTGCACTGCAATATAGCTAACTGCCTCAGAAAAGCTGCGGTTGTCTAATTTAGCTCTTCAGGGTAAGCTTTCAGCCTGTTGGATCTAAATGTTGGCCATAAGGTAGTCGAGCAGTTAAACTTCCTCAGAGCTGCAAGTGTACCCTGTGTTGCAACAGCTAATCCTTAAGTATAAATCGCGCACTGACAATAATCTGTCTATGCAAGCCTATTTTATTCTTATTTTTGACTGTTCACTCTCTAATTTTATCAGGTTTGGCATAGAACTTCTGAATGACATTTAACCAAAGTATCATGTCCATGTGTGTGTGTAGCATGTTTTGCTTCTTACTCCTGAGTTCGTTGAATGTAAAGGGAACATTGCCTTGCCCCATTTTGTTCAATAAACCATTGTATTTTGTTATTGACCACATCCTTCTGCCCCTCTGCGTGCTTTTCTGGGAACACTGAATGGGGTCCTTTTCCCCAGTGTGTCAGGCTCATTCAGTGTGTCCTGCTGTGGGTCACACAAGAGCAGGGGAAGAGCAGCACTTCATTCCACTTTTGGCTCCCGGAGCTTTGCTGTTTCTACCAATACTTATGTTCTTCCAATTTAATAGATATGTAGCAAAACAACAGTTTGTATTTAATTTGATTGTTTTGTGGCCAGAGAGATGGAAAAAAGCTGTGTAATGTCTTGGAAAGGATTTGGACTGTTGCATTTCCTGAGATTGTGATACTGAAAAATAAAGCTGTGTAATTATTTGCAAGGGTAGGATACTTTTTTTTTTTTTTTTTTTTTTTTTTGCTTCCTGAGAGCAGCTCAGACCTTCAGTGGTTTGACAGAAGGCAATGAGAAAACACGACCAATGTCCTGGGTGTGGCCAGTGTCTTCAGAGGTGGCAGGTGAGAATGCAATCACATTCAGCTGGTCCCAGGAGGCAGGGAGCAGCAAAACACATAATAAAAAAAAAAATACTGGGCTTGGGTAACAGAGGAAGAGCCTTGTAAATACAGAGCACTCCTAAGTGCCAAGAACTCTGCCAACTTGCAATTTATTGTAGACTTCTGTCTGGAATGACTGGGTTGGTCTGTTTTTCTTTGAAAGGCTCCTTTCATGCCAGCCTTGGCGCCTGTGTGAGTGCTGGGTGGGAAAGGGGCCAGCTGGAGCCCCCAGCAGCATCTCTCACCTGCTGTGCCAATGTGCGCACAGAGAATTGTATGTGGGAACCACAAAAGGAACATTGAAGGGCTTCTGGGGCCTTTAAAAATTTTTTTGGCTGTATCAAAGGAATTGCTGATCTCTGGGTTTCCAAGTCGCATGCAGCTACCAACTGTTTGGATGTGGCCGATGATTCGTTGTGCTGTTCAGTGGTGATGGATCCAAGTTTCCCAGGTAACGTTCAGCTATGAGAGAAGGTAAGCCAGCAGAGACTGCTTCGAGCTAGCATTGCTGGGTACTTGGAACCCTAATTGCACATTTGGCTGCTCCATCCTGCCCTGTAAGATTGGATTTGCAGATTGCAGCAGCCATGCTCACAGGAACAGGGTGCCCTGAAGAAGCCATAGGTGTCCCATCCCTGAAGGTGTCAACGGCCAGACTGGCTGGAGCCCTGGGCAGCCTGAGCTGGTGGGGGAAAACCAGCCCATGGCAGGGTTTGGGACTGGGGGATATTAAAGATCCCTTCCAACCCAATACAACCATTCTGTGATCTCCCATCTCTGCACATTTGCTGGTAAACTTCCACCTAGGTGCATGCTATTGTGTGTTCCTTGTGGCTTGGGAGGGTTGGGCCGTGCTTACAGACTGCCTGAGGAAGGACAGGGGATGCTCACGCTGCAGGTAGATGGCTTTTCTTGCCCAAAGAAAATGGTAAAAAAAAAAAAAAAAGGAGATTGAATAATAGAGACCTGAGATTGGCTTGCAAACCAAGTTTAAAGTGAGTCCAGAACTTGATTCCAGCATCTGCGTATTGGTGAATGTCTGTGCTTCTCTGATCCCAGGGAACCCAACCCAGTGTTACACAGTGGCTGTCCCAAAGCCTGCTCCAGATTCATTGTGCTGATGGCAGGCAGCAGTTCTGAGCATGGACACCTTAACGTTGTCTCCTTTCTACCAGCATTGCTCTTGTCTTAGTAATCACCTCCCCAAGAAGGACTCAGTCCCAATGACTCACCTCATGGCCTTTTGAGGCCATGCTACAAACAGCCCCTGGCTGGTACTCCTGGGACCACTGCATGGCTCCTATTTTTGTCTGCGCTGCTTAATGCCACTTCACAGGACATTTCTGTGCCTGGATTAAGATTTGGATCCTTTTCCATCTTTATTAAAACACAGTTGACATATCCCATCCCTATTTATAAGCATCCCTTTGCTGGGCTGAGCCCGGAGCGCATTACACACCACAGCCTTCCTCTCCTCATCATCCTCCCCGGGCGCTGTGTCCGTGCATCTGATTGTCACCAGAGGGTGCTCTGAGAGCGTCAGCATCCTAGCCAGGCTGGAAAACAGGTGCTTTTTAACGGTTAAAAGTAATTACCTCCAGCAACAGCTGACCACCTGGTAATGGCTCCCCTGGCAGCCCAAGGCAGCAGGAGGTAATTCAGCTGCACGAAGTGAACGTTAATTGCACGTGGCTCGCTGCAGGCTGGGGATGCTGACACAGCCAGCCAAGGCTGGTCCCTCCCACCCTTTCTGCTTTCATACCTGGCACTGGAAGTCACTTCTGCTCAGCTGGAATGACTTTGTTTTCTCTAAATGTTCTGATCTACTGATGGCAATCAGGACAAAGCCCCAGAAACAAAGGGAGTTCTTGCCATGCAGGCCCCTAAGCTGTATGACACAGTCCAACCTACCTGGAGTTTGAACAGAAACTACTCAAAAAGAGCACATAACTCTAAAGACCAGGGAGTTCCTGCAGAAGTAGGGCAAAGCATCATTTACGTACAAACTATCACCATTGTGATTGATTAGTGGGGTACTCGTGAAGGCAGTGTGAACATGGCCAAGGAGGTGGGCTTATTCCTTGAACCTTATTCCCTGGTGCACCACCTAGCAGAAATAGGAGCTTGCTCTGCACTACCACCTTTTAAAAATAAGACCTTGAAAATAAAGCTGGGGTAATGACAAAAATAAGTTATAACACTGTAGGGGGAAAAAAAAAGAAAAGATGGAAGTGGAAAAATGTTTTAATTTCACTTCGAGTGAGGTTTTCCATCGTCCCTGAGTGGGAGGCATGCTTTATCCCATGGCTCTCTCTAGTGGTCAGAGCGCAGCAGAGAGGCAGCTCAGCTGTTTCCTGTACGGGACATAGACAAACCCACTGCTAACTGAATAGCAATGAGCGTTGTTCTTACTTTTCCCCTCAGAGGATTGCAACTGCTCTCTCATCCGAAGATGAATCTTGCAGTTTCCCTCCTCACCACGATGCTTGCAGTGGCTGTTGGTGTGAAATGCTTCAGCCTGTGATTTTAAAAGGAGCAAATGTGTTTTTCGGGATTGTAGGGCTTTGGGGATTCTTTTCTTGCTATAGTGTGAGTAAGATCTCAGAGAAACCTTTGGCTGCTGCCTGGCAAAGAAGCTCTTTAAGGGTGCTGCCAGAAACTCTATTTTAGTGATGTGGCTTCTTGCTGTGCAGTACCGCCAGGGAGCTGCCGTGGGTGCATTGAGTGCTCAGCATGGAACTGTCTTGCAGCTCTTCCCCCAGGGAATCACTGTGGGTGGCTCCTGAGGTCCAGGCTCTACAGCCAAGTGACTGTCAAAAAGTTCCATGGACCTGCCTGTATCCAGTGGGAGAGAGATGCTCTCTAGCAAAATTCTCCTGTAATGCACTTAGGGAAACTTTTTTCCTGTTGAACTGTTCCCATGTTTTCTGTACACGAAAGCAGAAAAAGCATCACTGCTGTGAAGAACATTGGTAGATTCCATTGCACAGGTTGCCTGAAAATATCACTATGATGGTGCTTTACCAGCTTGAAACTGAATGGTCCTCAGCCCAAATTAACTATGGTGCCTCCTGTGCAAGGGGGAGGCACCCAGATGCAGCAGTAGCAGCTCACCAACACCAGCTCTCACTGCTGTTCATGCCTCCTTAATTTTAGTTTGGTCCAAAAGCACGGCTGTATCTGTCTGCCTCAATCCCACGGTCTGAAGCACGTAACTGTTCTTGTATCTTGTCCTTCTTCCTTTTGCAGTATTTACCCTTTACAGCTTAATTGGGTTCTGTGTTACTGAAGGCTGCTTGCTACTTAAAGGGCATTAGAGACTTGCATTGAAATATTTATGTTCAGTGCATTACTTCATTAAGGAAATGATCTAAAATGAATGAAGATTGAATTATGCTCAAAATGCCCTATAAAACTGTATGCCGACTGATTACTTAATGGTTCTCCTGATACATGATGCATTAGAGGTCCATGTTGCCTTTAATTTTTCATGGGCTAAACTGTCTTGCAGCAACCCTGGCCTGTTGGTTAATGGCATTTCCTTGTAACAAGAAGCCTGTTTCTTCTTTTCTTGTCGTATGTGGTGTTTTTGAGATATATGAATGGAGATGCCAAAGCACATTTTGGGCTTGAGAAAGTAACTGAGGGCACTAAGGGTATCACTGCTGTTTTGGAGCCAGGGTAACTGTTCAGAAGATGCCTCTGTAGCTGAAGAGAGCCCTTGAGGTGTGTGTTCCATCCAGCCCTGAACATGTAAGCTGTCTGTTCAATGTACCAGTAAGGGGATGGTTCTGAGATTAAGATTGAAAGAGCTTAATTCAGTGCTAACTACACAACAGAACATTTGGGCAGCAAAAAGCTTTCAGCAAACTCTTCAGACTTTGGTTGAGGCTCTTAGTAAGTTCACTGCAATTTAGTCTTCAAGAGTGGCAGATGAATTCTTCCAGCTGGGACTCCACAGTGCAAATACTGACTCAAACAGGATGCAAAGAAGCAGCACTGGAACAGGTATTTTAGCCTCTTCCTTCATCACTTCCTTTGTGTATTCCTGTTCATTTGTCTTCTGGAATCTTCTACTGTTTTTCATTCCCCATGAAAATCGTTTTACACTTCCATAGTGGAGGAACTCCAGCCTGTGTACACCGGACAAGGCTGAAAGTGAGCCTTCATTTGTACAAAGGAAATTGCCCTGGGTTTAACAGAAACAGCTTTACTATAGCAGAGATGCCATATTTCCCTTCTGGCCTGTCCCTTAGTCTCATGCACTGGGGCAATCCAACCCTTGCAAAGTCAGTTGTATTAATTGATACTTACTGGATTATCTTTCCAATCCAATGAGCTTTATCAGGGTGAGCTGGAAAGTAAAGAGTGTGCAGGGACTTGGAGGTTCAATCCAGTAGAACCCCTTTGTGAGTAAAGCAGCTCCTGCAGAATCCAGTTTCCTGAAGCACTGAGTATTCCTCTGCTGTGAGGGGCAGAAAGTGCAGGACTGGGGAGTAGGAGAGCTGGGTCCATCTTGCAGACCAATGTGTGCTCCCAGGGCAATGCTGGCAGGGCTGAAGGTGCAAGCATGGAGCTCTGAAGCAGGAGGTGGCTGCCCCAGTCACGAACAAGCAGTGCTTTGCCTGTACCACGCTTCTCCTGAGCAAATCAGTATTTTGTCTGCGTGACATAGAAAATTCAGTGTATTGACACACTTTGGGCTATTCACCAGGAAACGTGCATGGATGTGTGCATCAGTCTCAGGCTGCTGTCTGCTTTCATGGTTTGGGGCACTTAGATTCCCTCCAGGCAGCATCCACTGCAGCAGCAATTTTCTGCATCAAAAATATAAGGAGTTATCCAGTTGAAAACCTGGGTTTTAATCTTGCTGAGCTACAAAGCGATGCCACCTCTGTGCCAGGAGAGTGTGCTGGCTACACAAATATAGCCTGATAAGACCACGCTTTGCAGTGCTTGCTGCTCAAGATCTGAAGCCCTGCGGTGAGTTCACAGAGCCAAGTGGAGGACTGGGGGGACCCTGGGAGAGGAGAGCTGATCCAACTTCTGCAACAATTCGTGTCTTTGATGCTGTCATTGAATTAAATCCTGGCTGCAGATACCTGGCTCGGCACTGCTGGGTATGCAGTCCTTGGGCTAGTGGCTCCAGCTGGTGTTTCTGTGGCTCCCAAGGCTTGTTGCTACCTGCACTCAGAGGCATCGAGTCCCTCTGGGTGGTGGCAGGCAGAGAGCTTTGGAGCCACATTGCCATACAGCCATGGTGTAGGCAGCAGGTGACACTCACAGGTGGGAGCAATCATGGGGATGTTCACAGGTGGGAAAGAGTGCAGCCCTGGAGTCAGAATGATTGCAGCTGTGCACAGTGGGGTGTGTGGAAAAAGGATGAATGCAGAGCAAAACGAATTAGCATTTTTATTGCATGTTTCTCAAACAAACTGGGGTCTTTGCTTTGCTTTCTCAGGGGACTGGGAATATCTACTCCCTGTCTTGCAATGAAAACCCAGAGTGCATCCTCTGGCTCCTGAAAGCTTGAGATTTCTAACACAGTAAATAAGGCAACATTTGTTGTTGTTGTTGTTGTTCTTCCCAAAGTCAAAAAAAGGACTTGAGATTTGTGGTGAAAGTTATTAATAAAAAGTGTTCTCTGGGGCAGTGAATTCAGAGGTTGCCTCATCAGACAGTAATTACCAGCCCAGCACCAGCATTCCTGAGACAATTGAAATTTAGCCTCCTGACAAAAAATTGATTTTGAAGATTAATTGTCCCCTGTAGCACAGTTTTAGTCCAATCTGAAATACAGAGAGGACAATTGTCCTTTCAGTTTAATAGAGCAGTCTCTCTTTGATATTCACAGGGCTGGAGCAGCTCTATGCATTTGTTCTTGGTTTTGCCTTGCCTTGCTGTTTGAGAGATGCTCATGTCAGAGCAGGAAGAGCCATGGCTGATGTCTGTTGGACTTGATGGTTTTAGGGTCTTTTCCAGCCCAAACGATCCCATGATTCAACTGCATTTATTGCCATTGTTAGACAAGGGGTAACAAAATTAGGATTTAAAAAGTAATCATAAGATACCTTCTGCCAAAGCTGGGAGCACGGGGGGGACTCATCTTCACACCCACCTATGAATCCCTGCTCATGCTCTCAGGTGGTGTACCAACAGGCTATGCTGGGAAGTGGGAAAGTGAAGATCCCTCCAGTGATGGCATACAAAGCAGTGGGGTTTAGGACTGCTCCTCTCTGCAGAGCTTAGCAGAATGATTGCAGGGAGCCTGTGAGCCCAGCTTGCAAATGTCCCAGCTGTCCTCCATCTCTCACACCTGCACACAATTATCCCACAATTCTTCACTTCGTGAGCTGCTGCTGGGGGGAGAGAAACACTGACCAGCATCTCTGGGGTTGTCCTTCATTGTTAGAGGAAAACTGTTCGACAAAGGCAAGCAGGAAAATAACTACTCGGTAAGCAGTCTGAATTTTCTTAAGCTGAGATGCCCCACTGTCCTCCCTGTCCACCCACAGCAAAGTGTATTTGTGTGTGTGCGATGCGGTGATTTGGCCACTTGATGTCTCTGTGGGTTGTGAAGAGCTGTGTGTAAATGGAGGTCAGGCTGGAGCTTTCCCATTCCTATTTCCCTTTCCTATTTCTTGTTACAAACTTCAGATTCTAATGTGAATCTCGGGGCTGGGAAGACTTGATCCTAAGGGACACTGCTGAGGATCTGTAGCCATCAGTGTTGAAGGTATGAAGTATGCCAGCAAATACCTATAGAAGTCTGAGGTGAGGAATCCTGGCCAGCCTGTACCCCACCTGCTCCTGCCCTGTGTAAACCCCTATGAGAAAGGCTCAGTGTGCTTCGTGCAGGGGGTGAGGAGGTGTAGCAAGTGTAGATCAAAACCTCTACCATTCCCTTCTGGTGCCTCGCATGAGGGATTTGCAATGTGCTGCTAAAGGTGTGAATCCCAGCCCTGTAGAATGTATCACAAGGAGCTGTAGGGTACTGCACAGCTTACTGCAGGCATGCAAGGGGACCAGTCCCTAGGGACATTCAGACACAGACTGAGGATTTGAATGGCACAGATGCCCTGCATCAGATCTACCATCCTCACAATCCGAAAGGAAACGTTTGCCACAAGGCTTCTACTTATGCATGGTGAGAGTCCAGATTAGCTTTTGCCTGCAGCTGGGATCTGTGGTATCTCTATGCCTTAGGGCATGGAGAGATGGATGAGCTTAAGCTTGTTTTGGGAACGGGATAGATAAAACTGGACAAATTTACAGCCAGGGCTGCACGTGGAAATGCCTCAGGTTTCCAATAGAAGTTTCTTCTGGGGGTACTAAATTTCATTACAACGGTGGCTGGTGGACCCAGCTGTCCTATGTTAAATGCAGGTTGTGTTACAAACAGGCAGACTCCTTTCCAACCCATCTAGTCGTAAAGAGTTTTCAAAACTTCACTCCTGCAAACCTAGATCTGCCTGGATACAGGCTTTTCTCATAGTGATTCAGCAAGTCTGTTGCTGCTCCCTAGGAATGCACAGAGCCATATATAAGTCAGATACAATTTAAAATAAAAAAGTGGAATGACCTTTTTTCCAGCTCAGTAAAAATTCTTGTATCAAACGGGCAGCTCCAGCTCTGCATGGGTTTTCTTCTTGGATCTTTTATAGTGCTTCCTCCTGCAGTGCATCCATCGTTGTGTTGGGAAGGTGGTGGGTGGGGAAATGTGCAGCTCCAGCAAAACAGCTTCATCAAGCCTTGAGGTGCTTGGGCAAAATCGTGCACGAGTCTCATGCTGCAACTGTCTGTTATTTGTGTGGGAAGATAAATTTGAAACATCTCAATCTATCTGCTAAGCTGCTCTTTATGAGCTACAAATGGCTGAGTCTGAGGATACTAACAGGTTTGAACCGAAATCCTGCCACTGTTCTCCTGGAGTCAGGGACCACAGGAATACTGAGCTTTGTTGTTTCTGTATGAGGCATGTGGAGCTGCAGAGGGGTCAAGGAACGCAATGCCATGTAGTCTGCTCCTTAGATGAAAGGAGCTCTGGGCTCAGGGATACTTAAAGAAGTGAAGGATTTAGTGGGGAGATGGTTTGGGAAACCTGCAGAAAGCAGACATCTCTGTTCCTATACAGGTCACGCGAGAAAAGGGAGAAATTTGTTTATTAAACAGCTTTCTGTGACTTATTAACTCCATTCATCTGAGGATAGAGCAGTTCCCCCTGGAGTGCTTGTTATTGCTCGCCTGGAAATCAGTCAGGGTCTGGCCAAGAAATTATGTTCCAGTTGAAGCTCCTTGTTCAGGAGGTAATTTATGCAATTGCAAGAAGACTGCTCCCATGGACAAATGACTTCTATTAGCATAACTTTAATTCTCTACTTTCAACAGAAATAATTCACACTTTATGTTTTTCTTCAAGACCCTGTAATAGACTTCAAGCACAGCTTCATGGAGATATTAGGGTTTTGTCTTTCCACCAATGATTGCTTCAACAGTAGAAACTGCTTGAATTTTTTCAAAAGCTAATCTGGAAAAATGGAACAGATCCTGGTGGGTGTCTATCCCAAAGTTTTGTCTTTTCTCAGATTAGCATTTGCTATGCAGGCTACTACAGCCAGGTTGTCTTCTCCAAGTCGGTGCTGATGCTTGATGAACTTAACACTTCTAGCAAATGTTAGAGGTCTCAAATGTGTTATCTACTTTACAATAAAGAAGCAGAGATTTGGGAGAGTCTGACCAACCTCTGTTCTCATTCTTGCTGTGGACTCAGTAGATTTGGTTGTGGTTTCTTGCAAAAACTGAGTTACTTGATGCCCTGCTAAAGGGTTTGCGGGTCTGGGTGTCACTGCAGGCTCCTGGGAGTCTCTGCTGAGCCAAAGGGAGAAAACCAAAGAGGGTTCTTAGTAGAAGCTTCTTAGTAACTCCTAACTGTTTAAAAGCTAACTGGCTTGAAAATGAACTAACTTCTAAAGAGCCATGGTGTTTGCTGAAGGATCAGCCAGCAGCTCTCCACAGAATCTGGAACTGCCAAGGCACCGCGGTGTCTGCTGTGTGCTATGACATGTAGGTACACGGCTCATCCAGAAGTCATTCACCATATGTTACGGTGCTTAACATGCTTTTAGGTGTGGGTGTCTGTGGGTAAGAGGATGGCTGAGGGCGTCAGGCTTTGGCTACTCCAGGGCCAGACCCTACGCAGGACTTGCTGACCTCTGGGGTGCGCTCTGGCCTGCTGCAAGATCTCAGGCTGAGTGCAGATGGAGGAAAGCATGGTCAGGAAACCTTGGGTGCTTGTTCAATTTCTGTAGCTTCTTTTTTTTTCCCACTCAGGAACTAAAGCATGGTCTTAGGGAAGTTGTGGCTTGGCAGTGAGGCTTAGCTAGGAAGAAAAAATAGATAGGTAATTTGTCTTAAGTTCTTAAAAAAGATATGAACAAGAGGTGCCTATCAAGCAGTAAAGGTGGGATAAAATCACATATTATGGGCCTTTTTATTAACGATCATAATTAACACTAGACATACAGCTATATGTTGCATAAACTGTAGAGGAACAGATGGGGACCCACTTCTTGCTTTGTGTTGCATGAAACCACATGAGCACACAGTTATCACTATGGGAAAATTCCTGGAAATATGCTCCTTTTGTCATCTCAAAGGAAATGCATTTAATTGATACTATGGCACCATATGCAAAAGGTGCTCAAGGCCAGGTTGGATGGGCCCTCAGCAGCCTGATCTGATGGGGGGCAACCAGACCATGGCAGGGGTTGGGATCGGATGGGCTTCAGGGTGTCCTCCAACCTAAGCCAATAAATTAAAAAAAAAAAAAAAAAAAAAAAAAAAAAAAAAAAAAAAAAAAAAAAAAAAATCTACTTGCAGGCCTGTGCTTGGATTGCTTTGTAATGCAGAAGAGGGAGGGAAGTCTATTTCCAATTATGGCAATATATTTTGCCAGCCTGCACCACTGGGCAGTTGCCAGGGAAATTCTCTAATCATCAAAGAACATGTTAGTGTTAATGTGATTTTTGTAGGTCTCCCAGGGGAATGGCTTATGTCCTTCCAGGAGGAAGGCACTGCAGAAAAAAAAACAAGCTTTCCTTACCAATGGGACCCTGCTAAGTGTATTGCACAAATGAAGATTGTTTTCCTAAAAGAGAGGTGCCTTTCCTCCAAGCATCACACCAAGCCTGGTGGCATTCACTGTCGGAGTTGTATGAGCAGCTGAGGTTTTTCCAACAGAGCACTGCCACTGCAAGCCAGCAGTGAGGCTGATAGGACAAGAAACATTGTGCAGTCAGGTCATGGTCTGCTTTTGGGAGGAGAAAGTAATGAAATCTGTAGTCTCTGGGAATGTCTGCCACTAGCTGTCCTGTTCTGTTTTGCCACGTGAATCTGAGAACCTGGCTGTTGGGCTTTCTGCGTTTGTAGCCCATGTAATCCAGGGGCAGAAATGCATCCAGGCAAGCTGCAAAAACAGTTGCACAGCAGAGTGGTGAGGTGCTGTGCCTGGAGCAGAGCCAGAGTCTTACCAAAGAGGAGTGCAAAAAGTTGTCTCTCTTCAGGAGACAGGTAGCAGTCAGGGAGAGGGAATTTAAGTGCAAGTGGGCTTCAGCCTTGAAGCTGTGATGTGTGGGAGTTTATAAGTCAGTAACCAAAAACTTTCAGGGCTGTGCTGTTCTCTGTGTGGGATTTCAAGGTGGATCCTGGCAACCCTGAACCTGATCATGGAGACTGTTCCCTTCTGAGGTGAATTTTCATGGTTAGAGCTGGGAAGTCCCCACTGGCTTCAGGTGTAAGTAGGAGCCTGAGTGCCTTTGTGGTTCAGGATTTTGGGTGCTGGCAATGGAGCTCCACAGGGAACACACATGGGCTGCAGCTGCTGTCTGCTAGAACTGATGTCCTGCTGGCAGCCATGGGAACTATCCATGCCCTGCTACTTGGCCTGTCACTGATAACATTTCATCTCTCTTGGGAAATGGGCTGAAAATGGAGTGGGTGACAAGCGCTCTGTTAGCTTGGGGCTCAGGCTATCAGATTGCCATTCAGTCTTTTTCTTTTGGGGACAAATGCAGGCTGGTTGAAAGCCAGGTGGAAGAGCAAGGGCAGGCAGAGACTGGGAGCTGGTGTGATGCTGGGCTACTCAGAGGCACTAACACTGGTTCTGCACAGCGCCCAGTTGGGAGGGACGCTGGGGATGCCAGAATGAATATGCTGCAGCCATCAGGCAATGGGAAACCCAATTGAGAGTTCCTTGAATGCAGCCTCAATACTGTCCTGGTGCCCCCTGGTTTGTTACATGAGGGTCTGTCACAAAGAGACGTAACTGGAGAATCTGGCCTGTTTATCAGCTGCTACTTTTCTGTTAAAATTAAATTAGTTTTTAACTAATATACGGTTGCCTTCTTGTTACACTGTATGACAAACCACGCATGATATTAAACAGGTGTTTGTTAAAGGTTAGATAGGATATACTGTATCTCTTCATCTCCTCGCCCTCCTTCATTCTCCCAAAGTGCCATTCATGTTTATATGGTGCTTTACATTTTTCAAAGCACTCTGCAAACATTAACTAATTAATCCTCACAGCCCACTATACATATGCTTCAATTAATTAGCTCTCATTTACTTAACTCACACTGTCTCATCAAATATAAATTGAATGTATGTTTGGGAACTTTAACTAGAAACATTACTGGGGTTTTATGCAAAGCACAAATGCAAGATATGTTAATAGTGGCTGGAGGCAGTAAAATTCAAATACCAAGGTATTTAGCAAAAAATATGTTGCGGTGTCAGTGAGCAGAGTCAGACAATCAGCTGCTCCTATAAAATGCATATGTTGTCATGGCCTCAAAGTTATCACTCACTCTGTGATGTTACCATAGCAATCCTGGTAATTTATGTCCCATAATGTCTGTCTATGCACTTTGTTCCATTAGTTTAATTTTTCAGATTTGCAGAAGCTCGGTGCTGTGTGAGTTGGAAGTTGGCTGTGAATTACTCAGATCTGGAGTCCACTGATACAGGCATGTAAATGTTGATGCTTAGACTTGCTCTGGATCTCGGGTTGCCTTCTGCATTACAAACCCACCCAAGAAAGGAGCAAGGAGACTCAGTACCTGTGTTATGGTCATCTCTTGATAGCTCTGTCTGCAGGCTGTTGTTGACAGCAGGTTTGACACTGAGTTTGTCTCAGCTTTGCAGCCTAGTCAAGATCATCGTTCCCAGCAAAGAGAAAGGGTTGTTGTTGTATGCTGACCAAACTATACCTGGATGAATTGCAGTCACAGGTACTTGCAGTTATTTAGGGCCAAACTGAGAAGGCTGTTGGTGAGAGTTAGAGCCAAAGTATCCCTGGGGGGCTCAGTCTGTTTTGTCCTGATGCAGTTCTCTTGACTGTTGCATCCTGAAGCACTGAAGAGTTGAACAGGGGCTGTGTCAACCAAGAGGGAATCACAGCTCAGTGATGAAATGTTTTTTTTGGGACTAAAGTTGTAGATCAGCACATGTGAAGCTAAGAGAACTTTGAGAGAAATGGGGACATCACTTATGTTGTGCAAATGTGGCTAGAAATGAAATGTTATCTGAACACCTTAGGTCTGCATTAAGCCCTCCAAATCCCTTAGTATCCCAGGAAATTATTATTATTTGAAGTTTTGTGGATTACTTCACCTTTTTCTTCTTCCCGTATCTTGGAGAAATAATGGGTCAGAACTTTGTTGTGCTGCCCGGATGCACTGAACAGACCCTTTCCTCTGTAAGAAATTGGGAAATCTCTCCTAATTTTCATGCCCCAAAAGCCAGGTTTTTTGTTTGTTTGTTTGGTGTTGGTTTTATTTTTTTTACTTCTCTATGTAGTTGCCTAGTATTGATTTGGGCTGTGTGGTGAGGGATGGGAGGACTCATCCTGTGGATGCTGGTTGTGGTAGGAGCAGTAGCAGCATACATACTGTGATTCCAACAGGGTTTGTACATGCAATTGTGTTTGAATGTATGTTCATTTGATCGCTGTGCTTTTAAATTACTGAGGGCTTTCCATAAACAAACAAGTAATTAGTGATGCCTGACATTTTTCTAAAAATACTCATTTCCATATGAGCATTGTAGTAGATTATTATTACATGAGGTATTCCTGAGAGCCATTCTACATCTGCTGCTTCTCCTGAGTTCTCTTTACCAAGAAAATTCTTGCAGGTTGAGCACAAACTCCTCATGCAACTCCTGATGCCTTCAGGAATGCATTCCTCAGATATGTGACTATCAACTGGTTCTGATGACACATGAGAGGGTAAAGCACCTCATTTATAAGGCGAATGAGTTCAAAAGAGTAGAAATGTGTGCTTTCACTCAGGTCAGCAGGTTTGTTTGAGGACACAAAGAACGAGAGTGTTGTATGGTACCATAGCATTTCAGAGCAAGTTTCACTCAGAAGTATAATGAGGAGCCCATGGCACAACATTGAAGTAATTGCTGGAACAAGAAGCATGAGTGCATTTTGAAAAGGACACTGTGAAGTTTTTGCAAGTGAGTACTTCTTCCTCTTCCTTATTTATCGCAATAGTATAAGCATTTAATAACAATATCCCCCTATTTCTCCCCAGTGATTTCTTGTCTAAAGGCATTTGTAAGAATATAAGAATAATCAAGCCCAGAGTCTCATTTACAGCAGCGTAAGGGCAAGGGTAGTGTTAGTACTTCAAACATTCTTGTTCTTTGAGCAGTCTGTGCTTCAATGCTTTCATAAAATGAAGGCAGTGTTTTTGTTTTTAGCAGCTCTTTGTATGTTTTTCTTTAATGAAATGCTTCTGGTTTTAATCTGTCTCTGCCATCCTCAACATCCTGGACAAGGTTTTCCCTTGCTGCAGTACACACTTATGGGGAATCTCTTCCTTTAGATTGTTTTGAAGCTGTTTTTTATGGTGGTTTAATCCAAAACCTTTTCATTCTTGTTTTGAGAGAGTGTGTGTTCAGTCATCACCTGTTCCCCTTCTCCATGCCACTCCTGATTATATGGATATTTTATTTTCCTTAGCTGTCTTTCCTCAGAATAGAAGAAACCTAATCTGCTTAGACTGGAACCATTTCGGCTATCTTTGACAGCTAGCTCAGGATGAAGATATGAGTACATGGAACTGCCATTCAAGTAAACTCACCAATTTGTTCCTTACTCGTGGGAACAAGCTCACTGAATTCAGTGCCATTTTCAGAAAATAAAGCCTTGAGTACCAGGTATTTGAGAACAGGTGGAGGTAACGACATTGCAGGGTCTTGTTGATGCTGTTTTTGTGATGAAGGACGAGT
The DNA here is from genome assembly GCF_026119805.1 of Tympanuchus pallidicinctus. Taxonomy (NCBI): domain Eukaryota; kingdom Metazoa; phylum Chordata; class Aves; order Galliformes; family Phasianidae; genus Tympanuchus; species Tympanuchus pallidicinctus. The sequence continues at coordinate 12,915,915 of NW_026294739.1, read as the reverse complement.
GGTGGAGTAAAGGAACAAAAAGCATTTTCCTGTTTTAAGGTCTTTCTGGTGGATTGCAAGTGTACAACATCTTAACTATGAAAAGCAAATGGAAAGGCTACTTCTTACAGCACTGAAAATGATGTAGGATTGATTATGCTGTTCTGCTCAAAGTGATAATATGAGTTTGGAAGAGATGTGGAATATGTTAAGATGTTAGGCAAGCTTTGCTGGTGCTTTTTAATTTTCACCTTGATAGCTACAAATAATTCATTTTGCTCCACCTGAGAACATGTCTACGGTGAAAAGGGTAGAAAAAGAAAAGTTAAAAACTTCTTGAGACCGTTGCAAACAGAAGAAGCACAGCCTGAGAAGGTACGCATTGTTAGCCAGCTGTAAGTCAGCAGCTGCCTGTCCCTTCCTCCCTTAGTATTTCAGGCTCTTCCTTGTGATTCAGTAGCTCATAACAAAATTTACTCTATCAGACCGATTATTCAGTTCTTTTGAATAAATCTGCTCTAGTGCTGTTGTTGGGACTCCCTTCTCTCTCTTTTTCTGCAGATGTCATTTATCTCGGGCAGCCACAACAGCCAAGTCCTCAGGAGAACATACAAATGGATTTCTCAGGGTTGTGTCTCTTAATAACTTATTTCTTAAGTGGCAGCATTTCCTTTGGTCTTCATTAGAAAACAGTGAGAGGGAAACAGCAGCAATTAATGTGCTGTGGTACCTGGAATTCCTCATTGCTCTGCTGTGAGTTGCTGTGAGATTCCAGCCTGCACTCCAAAGTGCTACCTGTGAGTGAGTCTGTTCAGCACTTGCACCAATGGCACCTTGAAACCAGAACAGATTTTTTTGTAATTGATTTCCTTCATTTCTGTACTTGCTTTCTAGGCTTTGCCAAGCAACGAAAAGACCAGGTGAAATCTAACAGCTTTGCCAGTCATCCAAACTATGGGTGGGAGGAGAAAAATGTTCCAGCCCAAACCTTGGGCTAGCCTAGAAAGTGTGATTGATGGCTGTGCACTGTGCTTGCATATGAGTTTTTAGCACCTTCTGGACACCTTCATTTGGCTGGGTGTAGCTTAAGAGTGATGGCAAACGCACTTCTGTATAGTTTTGGTTCCAGTCCAGTTTTTCTGCTATAATTCAGCTTGCATCAGTTAGTGCTTTCAGCTCTTGCTAGGATTTGCAGATCACTATTTGCGAAGGGATTTTATGTGGAATCAGCCAGGAAAAAAAAAAAAAACAACAACAAAAAAACCAACATGCAATTACTTTGTGTCTATATGTGTCTATAAAGGTTTCAGTCCATTCTTCTTGACCAGCAGCAAAATGGAGACACAAAGTCAATGTTTGCAAAGACTTTGCATGATTACACTTCAGAATTAATTCAATATGATCCCAAAGAAAACCTCAGCTCTTGGGTTGTTTTAGGAAAATCTGGTCCCCAGTTCTGATTTGGAAAGTCTCTTGGAATAATAAAACAAAAGCATTTTTAAGGCTCCTGGATTGTTGCAAACTATAGCGTGAATGTAAAATGTCTGAATAAAACATTTGAAGCTGCTACTCAAGAGATTTTTTATTTTTTATTTTTTTTTTTTTAAGCCAATTCTGCAGCCTTTAGAAATACCTGAGCTTAATTTACCTGAGAGGGTAATTACTTTTACTCCATGTGCCCATCAGAGTTTCAGCAAGTCGTGAGAGTTTACTGTATGGCAAAACTTCCACCAACCTACAGCGCTGCTCTGAGTTACTGGGCGCACAGCTCATGCCCTTCTCCAAAGTCAGCCCTGGAGTTGTGATGAACTCACTGCCATAAAGCCTGTCTCCTGCACCTTCCCTCCCCTCTTTATTTTTCAGTGGGGAAAAGAGCTTTTTTAGTTATTTTCATTCCAATAAGAAAAGCAATATTGCTTTTTTAATGGATTTGTTTCTTTCCTCGCTGCAAAAACCTCTTGGGAGAGTGTGGCTAGGAAGAGATGACTGTTTTTCTCTTTTGTGGGAGATGGAAAGGAGGTGAATGGGGAAGGCTGCAATTAAAATGCCTTTTTTTCTTTGCTCTGTCTTTGGAAAAATACGTTCAAGAAAGATCAGGAAGTGCTCCATTTCAGTAAAGCAAGCACTAACAAGAAAAATCACAGTGGTATAGAAAATTGGGCTGGAAAGGCCATGAATCTGTGTGTTTCTTCCTGTTTAGAGACAGGAGAGACTCACCTTGCTGTAGCCATGACAGATGCTTTTCTAAACTGCTCTCAGAAGATCTTTGTAAAATCCTGATTCTTTATGAATGTAGAATTCTAATGCTTCTCTGCACATTTTGGTTGGTTGGACATTAGGAACAATTTATGAATTCCCTCTGCTGCAGTCCTAGGCTGTTTCTTGATGCTGGTCCAGAAGAGGATTTGAGAGCTGGTGGTGAGGAGGGCATGGCACTGAGCACCCCTCTCCCTGTGGGGGTCAGAGCCTGAGGACTAAGGACATCTCACCCAATCCCAGATCAGCCCAGTGAGTTCCCAGGCAGGCCAGTTATGGTAGGCAGGCTACTCTCCTCAGGTTCACAGCAGGAATCAGCTGGGTTTTGTCTTTGTGGGTGCTACACAAACCAGCAATGAAATGTAATGGATGTAACTTGTTCAGAATTAGATCCCAATGATGCACGTTTGTGCACACATACACGTGAGTCTTCTTGAAGGTCAGAATTGTGGTATCAGCCAAAGTGCTGTGTTTACCTACAATATGAGCAGTTTAGGCCTAAATGACATGATTTGGCTTGCTAGCAATATGCAGAAGTATTTGCTATTCCTTCATAATACTGTACGGTTTCCCTTTTCTGGTTTTCTTCCAGCAGCTGTTTCTATGTATGTGTCAGGGGGGATTTGTCCTGCTATATTAGTGAATTTATTTTCTTTCTGAAACAAAACTGCAACTGATGTAAAGAAGTGCCTCGTTTTTGTTTTTTGTTTTTGTTTTTTTTTTAAATGGGCAAGGGCTGTCCCAGAGCTGGGGCTCAGCAGCTGCTGCATCGCATAATAGAAATCATAGCCCTGTTCTTGCAGCTACCTAGATGGAAATCTCTGGCAAATTAAATCAGCCCCCAACCTCTGTATACTGTTGCTGCACTGCTTGAGACTGTTAGATAATGAGATGAGAGTGTAATGGTCTTACTCAGAGGTATTCCCCACCCCATCAAAATCCCACTTCTGAGATGTCTGGAAGGTCAGGGCTGCAGCTCTGCTTGGGGATATACCTGTGAGCTGAGCTATGCCTGCCTGGAGGAGTTTTCTGTAGGGAAGGAGCAAACCTTTGTTCATATTATCGTTTTCTCCTTTGTGAGTGATGAAGATCACGCAGAGCTCCCCTGTGCCTAAATCATGGGGAGAATAACAGCGTGGTCTGGCCAGGAGCCCAAGTCTGCATTGCTGTGCTGAAGGTTTGCAGCTCTTCCAGCAGAGTTGTGCAGCTGCTGGGGACGTGATGGTCACATTCTGGCTGGGAGATGGACCTGAGTGGGATTGATTGCTAGCAGGTAGATCCTTTAAAATGAGTGGCAGCCTAAGCTCTTGTTCCAGTCAATAACATAAATACACCACTCGCCCAGCCCTGGGAAGATGGGAGCTATGTGTGGGGGAGTAGGCATTAAAGTTATTTATCATCACGTGGCGCAGAGATGAAATACTGGGCTTCCTGGCAGATTAGAGATTTAAAGCTCATTTAAACCTGCTTTTGAAATCTAATTAATCTGGGACAAATTCCTCGGAATGCACTTGCTTCATTGTAAAAATGGCCGCTTCTTCTTCTAGGGAATTTATAGTACAGCACTTTGGTTAAGTTAATACAAAGGCCAAATTCACTTGATAATTAAGCATAAGTTATACTGCAAAATCGTAACATCTCATTTCTGCACTACTTAATTAGGAATGCCACAAATAGCCCAACCGGGGAAGGGAGGGAGGAATCCCGCATCATCAAGCCTGAACACAGTGTGATAGCTGCACAGACAGAGCCTTTCCTCAGCTCTTGCTCACACCCACTCGAGGAGGTTTCTGTAGTTTAGATCACAGCAGATGGGGGTGGTGGCAGCAGTCACAGAGGAAACCTCACATAATGGCAGAACTTGTAGCTAGAATAAACTGAGCATGCTTGGATGTGCCTTCCCAGCAGCTCTCTGGTTGTCTGCTTCCTCTTTCCTTGCTTGAATTTGATCCAAGAGCTGAACTTAAAAAGAGAATTTCCCCTGAAAATTAACTTTCTTATTTTTTCTCCTTTTCTCTGCAATGCCTGCATTCCCCTAGTGTTTGCCCTGCTGCATCTTTCCTCCCAGGCATACTGGTCCTCAACATCTAGGCTGACTCCTGGAGTAGCCTCTACTCCCAGTAGTTGTAACCTGGCAGGGAGGGGGTGGTTTTACCCCGTCCTAAGCATTATACTGGCTGTTACGAGGTGGTAACCCAGGTGCTCTTCTTTCTTGGCTGAGACCTACTGCTGAAACACCTGGTAGGCCAGTTTGCTTATCTGGCCTTTGAAGGATGGGGCTGCCATGGAGTTGTCATGAACACTGCTCTCCAGAGCAAATGAGAACAAATGAGAGCGAGGGAGATTATGGCCTGAGCAGCAGTAATCCTGCCAAAACCTGCCCCAATGTTCAATAGCTCTTAAACTGTCTAATGACTTAGGCTGAAGGAGAGGTCTGACCGCGGGTACCAGCAACCAGCAGCTCTGCCTGATTCACCTTCCAAGGGCAGCTCTGCAAGCAGTATTTCTAAGGTGCTGCAGGCTGGGAGCAATGAAACAAAGCGCTGTGGTCTTGTTGCAAGGCATCACCCCCTGTGAACCTGTGACCACCTGGATACCACCTGTGGGGACTTCTCATGATGTAATGGACTGGAGGAGGGAGCAGGAGGAAAGGGGTGACATCCGACAGCCCCTCCGTGGGGGTCCTGAGGGTTGGAGACCTTAGCCAAAGGTCAGCACTTGCAGTCTTTTGCTTTGGAGAGGTCTTCAGGCTGAATCATAGCCTTTATTCCAAGCCTGTTATGTGAGAGAGGAGAGAAGGCAAATCCTGGAGAGAAAGATTGACTGAAGCCAGCAAGCAAGGACAGGAATTGTGATCCCAAGAATGATGGCTGAAGGCAAAGAAAAGCTACAAAGCCACATTCTGCGGGGAGGGATGCTACCATATGTGAAGATCCATCAATGGCAAAGCCTTCTGTAGATTTTCTGCATGGGTATCTTCTTGAAATGGAGATTCATAATAATCAGAATTAAGCAGATAAAACCAAGGTCTGGGAAGGGGAATTGCTTGGCCAGAGCTGAGCTGGGGTCTGGTTCCTTGCCAGCCCCCTGCATGACCAAGGTGCCATGGAGCTCGTTTCGGGCTGTGGAGAGATTTGATTTATTAACTTTATTTTCCTTACAAGGGCTGTGACAGGTTGTGTCTCCTCAGTGTCTTTTGCAGGTTTTAAAATGAGAAAAGTATTTATAAGGTAGCTATAAAAACAGAATTCCCTGAGTGAAGCATGAAGCCCAGGCTCTTATCTGCAGTTTTAGAGGCTATTTCAGAGAAAATGTAGCACAAAGTGAATTGGCCTCAGAGAAAAGAAATTCACGGGGTTTTTTTTGTTTGTTTGTTTGTTTTTGTGTTTTGTTTTTTTTTTTACACTTTTGTATTGTCTTTCAAATCCACCTTCTCTCGCAGTGAGATGGGATCAAACGGTCATGGCGAGCCAAGTGCCTGCAATGGATGAGTTTAGGTAGGTTGAAGGATTTCTTGTCTCATTATTTTAGTGGAAGTCCTCAAAGGAATCTCAGGAACTCTCAAAGCTTCACAGAAGTAAAAGCAACAGAGCATGCCTTGATGTCTTAAGAGAAACAAGGAAGAAATTAGGTTGCCCACAGGAAATCTCCATCTTTAGTTGCTAAGTCAAAATACCCTGCTTCCTGCATCTTCCTCAGCCTTTTTATTTTCCAACAGCAGCCTTCATTTGTGTGTACCTGAGTATGTACCGATGCCCAACAGCCTTTAATTTCAGTATTCCTGAAAAGCAGCTCTATATTAGTCTTCCTCATCCTTGTTTACTCTTCATGGGATGGTTCTGTCTCATACATTTTTGAGAAGGGTCAGGAAAGTGAGAGGAAAGAAATCCACGTGTTTTGTTTATGGTTAGTCAGTGATCACTTTCAGCCTACAAACAATCCATCTCTTTAAAGCTGTGTTTGCTATTCACCTCCTGGTGTTGCTTAGAAACTCATTTTGCTTTCTTAAGCCCCACATTTTTCAGTGTGCTGGTAGGTAGGTGTAATTGACCAGTATGAAAGCACCTCTGGTAAAAACAAAGGTTCCTTTAGTGTGAGACTAATTCCCAATGAGTTGTGGGAATAACACATAGTGAGACGCTTACAGATCCTAGACACTTTTTAATACTTAAGTCTACTCTTTCCAAATGAAGACTGCTTGCAGGTGCCTTGCAGAACAGTTTTTCACCAGAGAAAGATGTTTTAATTAGAAAAGCAGAAACAGTGCTTACACTTCTTGCTCTGCATCCCTAGATGGACCTCAGCAGTGATGAAGCCAAGCATTCAGGTAATGCTTGAGCAGACTGCATTGCATCAGGGACGCGAGGAGGCATCAGCACTGTGGCTGTGGGACTAACTGATACACTTGGTCAGAAGCTGACTTTCCAAATTGCTTGCTGAATAGAAAAGAAATAAAGCATGTTAGGGCAGACAGTGTCCCTGATGTGACCGAGTGGCCGATGTATGTGTCAAAACTCAGTGTGCTGTTTTCATCACTGCACAAGCAATGGAAAAGGCAATTTTGCTGCGTTCTGAGTCCTATTGCCTTGGAGACAGTTGTTCTATGACTGCCAAGCAGACGGTTTAAGTACTAAACTTGAAAAAAAGTAAGTAGCCTATTCAACATGTTAAGCATAACCTGTCAGCTACTTAGATGCTATTTAAACATAACCTATTTAAATATGCTTTCATTTAAATCTGCATGGCTCTTATTTGTGCCACATACCCTAAATGAGATGTCTTATAGTAACAAAAATGAAGTAATAAAATACGAGAACAAGCATCAGCTTTGCTTAAAAACACAATGAACTGTGAGATAAGGTTGCAAGTATGTTGTATTGCCACTATGTGATTGCTTTATATTAGTGTCTGAGATAAGGAAATTCGTTAGACCAGCTCCACGGTTGGCACCTCACTGTATTACCACCACCACTGTTTGTCAGACTTTCAAAGTTTTGCACGTTCCCGTCATTTCACCATATGACTGGATTTGTTTTCTTTATTGCTTGTTGACTTCAGAATGTGTTTAGGAAGGGCAAATGAGGGTATGACACATTTTAGTCCTTTTGTTATTGTGTTGCACCATGTTTCCCCTCAGTCTGTGTGTGGAATGATGCTATTCTGCACCTCACTGCATAGGCAGGAGTTGTTCAGGCCCAACCCCAGCCTTATTCCATATGGTCCTATTCCAACCATGGGCACATGGCAAGCTTTGCAAGCCTGGGAAGTGGTCGTGTTTCCTAGGGCTTGCTAGCAGTGTAGTCTCAAGGCAGTAGGCCTGTTACCAGCCCGTCATCTCAATCAACCCTTCCATTTGGGTTTTGCTTCTTGTGCATTGCACTTTACATTGAGACTGTAAGTTCTTTTTAGTATCTGTGGGAGGACTAGATGTTGATATGGCATTGCTAGTAGTGAACAAAGATGTAACAGAGGGAGGACCCAGTGCTGGGATATAGATTCACTTTCCCAGTGTGGGGCACCCAGAGCAGAGGCTGTGCTGGAAGACACCCTTAGTGAGGAACGATATGGACATCCAGAGTTTCTGCAACTTCTCTCTGCCCTCTCCTCTGCCACACGAACAGCATCTCTTCTAAGCTTCAGTGAAAGCGGCTTGTGCCATGACATTTAGTCATGCTGTGGATTCAAAATTTATGTTTGTGTGAAGAAGAAATCTTCTGTCCCTTGTCTTATGGCTCTTCATGGAGATCCAGGCAAGCAGATGGTCTTTGCTCTCTGTCTGTATAAGAATATGAAGGGTGATTTACTGCCATTTCCATTAACTGTTCCTAATGGAAAGAGGAAATGTTAGCAGTCTCTCCTCCCTGGAGGAGAGATGATGTCTGACCTTCTGTTGAAGGAAGGAATGAAGGAGGAAAAATGGTAAGAGAGGAAGCTCTACTGGGATGCTGTCACTGGTAATAGCAGTGACCTTTTCCCTGTGGTCAGCAGCTGGCATCATAAAGACAAATGACTACAACTTGCAAGTTAAAAGATGTTCTTTTATACTGAGAAAGGAAATTTAAAAAAACACCCTCCAGAAGTCAGGGAGTATTTGCAACTTCAGTTAATGCTCCCTGTTCCCTTTGTGAAAATAGATGCTGTGTGTGAAAATGGGAAGCACCTGCCGTAATTTGTCTAAAATTATCCAGCTACAATGGGCAGGATGTGGTTGTATTGTGAAGGATTTTATTTGCAGGCTTCCAATATCCTCTGTCATTTTGGTGAGACTGAGAACTGCAGGGAGGATGGCGGTGCTCCCAGCCTTAGGAGTCACTGCTGCTCACAAAATGCAGTTTTGTTCCCACTGAATGTCAGAGTTTCTTCAAGATCAATAATCAGGGACCATGCGTGTATACCTACCTCGTTCAGACCCCTTTTTAATTCCAGCACTCCACACAGTAGTGGGCAGGCCTAATTTGAGGTCAGCATAAAGCAGTCTGCAGAACAGCCATGGCAAATAGCTGCAGTCTCTCCTTTGTGCTTCCAGATGATCTCTTGCTGGCACTTTTTAATTTGCTCTTCAGCCTCATTTTCTGCCTACAGAGCTAATAGGGAAGGTCACTCTTTGCATCTAATTTCTTTAACGTTATCATTTTTCTTCCCCTTGAAAAAGTTGGTGTAAAAGCTCAGGTGATGCAGTAAGAGAAAAACAATTATCTCTGAGTAGCTATAGACTTTTCTCTTGCTTTAGATGTTGTTGCTGGGTGCTTGCCAGTAGGTGACTATGAGAATATGGGTGCAGTTATGGGAAGTAGGATCTGTTCTGCTCATGGGATTTGCACATGGAGTACTCAACTCTGGTGCCAAGTGGAGCAGTCCCTACCATTAGTAGTTGATGCTGAACTCTAATGAAAAATTTACCCATTACACTGTGCTCTCTGTAAGCCATCACTGGAATGGAGTGGGTTGCAGTGGTACTCACCAGATACCTCCCAGCTAAGTCTGCCTCCCCAGGAATACCTGAAACGTGTCTACAGAGCAGAGTGCACTTAGAATCATGGAACCCTTTGAGTTGCAAAGGACCCTTAAAGGCCATTTGGTCCAACTCCCTGCAATGAACAGGCACACCTACAGCTCCATCAGGTGCTCAGAGTCTGGTCTAAACTGATTTTGAGTGAGTCTATCATGAGTGAGAGCTGCCATTGCCAGACTGGTCAGGGCAAAAGGATGAGATGGAGATTTTTAATTTTACAGCGTGCCTAAACTGTGGGGTTTGAAATGAGGGCTGAGCCTCTGTCAAAGAGGAGAGGGATGAATCAGAAGTGACATGCTTGGAAGAGGTTGCAAAAGAGTGTAGGTGGAGATCCTTGCTAATTCTCTCACTCTGTAGCCTCTCATGTCTCACCTTCAGCATTACACACTGCATTTGCATTTCTAGATTTATGTGAATTGGTTTAACATTGAAATGCTTCTCAGAGCCAAAGGAGTTAATTGTTTACATCGAGGATAGCACTCTCCCTTTTTTACTCTTATTTTTTTTCTTTCTTTTTTCTTTTAAATGGCAGGGAATGCTGTGAGAGTCAAGAGCTGCTGTTCACCTGGTCATAAGCACTGGGACTCAGGGTTGCCTGCAGCCCTCAGGGCAGTTGGAGGCACTGCGAGGCTGCAGGGGGAGAGTGTTTTGGGTAGCAGGTCGAGGTGAGGCATGGATGGTTGGAATCATAGTAGCACAAAATACAAGAGCAAGCAACTCTAGCATTTTAGAGACTGTTGCATGAGAAGGCAGGGCATCAACAGGACAGTCTGGTTGGCCACAATGGGAATGATGTGCTCTCCAGATCAGGAACCTTTGTACTGATTAGGAATATCTCTCCTTCCCATGCTCTGTTTCATTTTGGAAGTGACCTTAAGCTGAAATGCAGGCAGAGGTGGATTGTGTTTATCTTCACTGCAGAGTTGTCTCCCCCAACTCAGGGAATTATTTTTCTTACAGTGAAACAACTGATCATCCCCAAATGCATCACTTGAAAAGTCTTAGGCGCTGTGCCAGGATACTGGAGCTAATGGGGAGCTCCAGGATGGGGATGGATGGGTTTGGCTGCAGCCTGGAGATATTTATGTATATGTACACACATTATTTCTGAGAGAGCAAAAGCAGCTTGCTTAGACTGAAATTTACCATTTAAAACCTCTGAACTCATTTTCAAATCAGCAGCATCATTTTAAAGGGCCTTGCAGCCCCTGGGGTGGCTCAAGCCAATCTCCTCTCCCCTTTCCCCTGTGCCTTTCACATCTCACCTTGACTGCAGGTGGCTGGATGTGATGGAGGCTTCTCATCAGCAGTCCCCAGCTGGGAGCATCAGCATGGGATGGGGAGGAGGTGCTGGGAGTGGAGGTGTCCCCTTTTCAGGGATGCCTCCTTGCTGTGCTATGAGCTGTGACTGCATGTGCTGCTCACCACTCATCAACTTTCTCTCAATGAGTGCCTGTGCTTCAGTGACAGGGAATGCAATTTCTGTGCAAACCCACAAAGTCTCTGGAGGGGTTGTTCAGATTGGAGCATCTCCTGATGCAGCAAAAAGTGGGGCAGCCTTCTTTTTCCTGTTGGATTTTTTTTTTTACTGTGAACAGATTTTGAAGACAAAAGCTGTAAGTTGGCCCTTTATTTTTTTGCTACCTTGTTTGGTATATAGAGATCTATGTACGAGAGTCTGGTCTGTGCAGGGTCCATTACAGCAAAGGGAACTTGGCTCACATACTGCAGAATCATCCCCATTCTGCAGCAGGCAGTGCTAGAAGAAAATGAAATTCATTGTCTGTTCCCTGAGGGAGCCTGTCCGTCTGTCTGCTACCTATCAATATCTGTCTGTCTGAGAAATTTAAACAGCCACCTCCCACTGTGCCTTTCACAGTGCTGCAATAATGCTGTAGCCTTGGACATGCCCAACCTTTTTTTCTCTTTTCAAAGCTGTTTAAAGCAAGACTTGTCTGGTGAGGAGAGAGCATGCAGATGCTGTGTTTGGGTTGCAAATGATGCTGTTTAGGAAACAGGTTTTTCCACATAGAGGAGGGCATTGAAAGCCACTCATTGGGGTGCTCTCCTCACGGGGGTCAGTGCCTGCCTTGGTCTCTGGCTGGATGGTGCTCTCTCCACCATGCTCCATTGGGTTGCACTGGGCTATGCACTGTCTTAGGGCAGCACAGCTGCTGTGAGTGCACAGAGCTACTTGTTGGTAGGAGCTTCAGTGGGCATTCCAGGGGTGTGAGGGCATAAAAAGGGAGACCACAAGCTTAGAAAGGGGAAAAGCAAACACCTCAGCATGCCTCAGGCCCTCTGGTGAATCCTCCCCTGGGAATGAACTCTTAGACTCCCATCTATGAAGAGAGGATGCTGCTATTAGATGGGGGTGAAAAGTTGCAGCCAGAAATTAAGGCTTCCTACCCACTCCCTGAGCAGGGATTACTGCTTGGTACAGTGACCCATGTGGGCTCTGAGCTTCCTAGGGAAAATGAATAAACTGTCTTGGCTGTTTCTCCAGGGTTTGACCTCCTCCTGAGCCTCAGTGCTTCAGCCTTGCATGGGTTCAGCCTCAGCATCTGTTCTACATCCCAAAGCTAATTTCCTGGGGGTGTTCTGACATTTCAGAAGCTGTTGCATCACTTGGAAGTCAAGCTTGTTGCTGAATTTCATGGGCACGATGCTGGAAACTTGCTCTCGCTTAGTCCTAGCAGGAGATGCACGGGAACAGGGACAGCACAGATCCCCAGGAGGCAGCAGATGAGCCTTTCACTCAGTATGCTGCATGAGCTTTCTCTCTGAAACATCAAAGACAGCATGCTGGCAAGAAAACTTGCAGAAATGTGGCATCTGAGAATAGCTACTATCCTCACAGTGAGGCTGACTGTGAAGGAGTCTCAGGTTTGACCACTGTGGTCTCCAAACTTTAGCTGCCGAGTGACACTTAAGACACCTGGGTTTGCATCTCGCATATATGGCCCTCAGTAAGCCTCATAAGAGGCATTTTATCTCTTTTTACCACTGAAAAATGAAATATGTGAGACTTTGGCTGAAGTGTGAGCCCTTTTGCCCAGACCTAGCCATTCTTCATCATTCCCTTTGGGCCTATTCAATTCATGGGCTACCCAATGGGGCTTGGCGACCCTCTCCATAGCAACCAGTGAAAATGTGGAGATTCCACACTGGAAACCATAGGACATTCTGTGCCTGTATAGGAGTGCAGATTTCACTTGTTTAAGCACTGAGACAAAAGCTTTGTGAGGATTAGTCATTCCACTGCCAAATGAAAACTGCTTGAACAATATATTAAGGACATTTCAGGAGTTTTGGTAATAAAATAAAACATTTAATAAAGAACTCTTTGCAGTTCTGTGATGTCTTTCAGCAGTGGAGATTTACCGTCAGGGCACTGCTTAGATATTGCAAGGGAGAGTTTACTAGAAATACAATGGATAATAAATTAGAGAGATTAAATCTCATCCCCGTGTCCATGTGTTAATAAAAGGTCCCCATAATACTCCTGAAATGCAGGAAGTATAAAAGATAATAGCAAAGGTATGCAGTGGAAATAGAATGCTGTGAGTGAGTAAAATAATCAGTGGATTAATGCATATCAGTTTGAGCAGAGCTCTTTCAGCAGCCCACACAGGTCCCAGCAGAACTCACTGTTGGATACTGAGGATGAAACTGACCTTGGTATGGTGGGCTGCAGAGTATCTGAATGCACTTCCCTGTAATATTGTGCATACATTCAATGCTCTCCGTGGCAAGGAGTGGTATGGTTTCAATAACAGAAGGGGGAAACTAGAGATGTCATTATATTGGTACTTGTGCTCTTGGTGTGCAGAGGATGTGGGCAGATTCACAACAGTATGATTTTTTTGGGGGGAGTTTGACCCCAGGAAGGCTTTAGGCAGCTAAGTGCCTGTAGAAGCCTCATTCAAATGTATTGGTCAAAACAGCTGTTAGAGGACATGCTTAGGCCTCTAACAGATTTTTACCCTTGCTTTTTGACTTCTCACATACTAAGTCAAGCTGGAATTGCTCTGCTTGCTTCTGACAGCTCATACTTTCTTTGCACCTGATTTTCCCTGATGGTAGGACTTCCTGACATTTGTGAAATGATTCCATTGTGAACAATGTAATATACAGAACCAGAATGGGTGCTTTCCCAAATCCACCCTTGAAATCGATGCTAGTTTTTCTTTCACTTTCTTCTATGCCCTTTTGGATAGTTTTTGTTTTTGAAGATGGTATGTGCACCCATACGTACACATGTATACATCCACATTTGCAGAAGTACACAAAATCCAGCCTGGCCAAATGCAAAATACCAAATCTATTACTCAGAGATTAAAAGTCGATTAAAATCATAAGGGTTTTTTCAAGCCATTCTGAGCTGAATGTATACTTGATTCAAGCAGCTCCCTGCAACCACAGAGGTGAGAAAAGAGCTGTAAGAAAATGAAAGGCAGAAACTTAAAAGCAGCATAATTCCAGGAGCTGGGGCTGCAGGGGGCATATTAAACTGTCTTGAAACTTATACTGATGTAGCAACTTTGACAGTGGTGAATACGAAATAGATTGTCAGAATGCAGCTGTATGACCCTGGCCCCCAGTTCTCCATCAGCATGCAAATTCCCACGTGTTTGTATTTCTGCCTGTGTTTCTTATGTCTTCCTTATTCTGTTTATTGTCTCCTAGATCTTCTGTAATGGAACAGATGATACATGTCATATTAAGTGCTTTTGAGAGACACATCTGCAGGGCTGATTCACTGATGAGCAAAACAGAATAACCTGGAATGAAAAGGGGCCTGAGCAGTGATATTTCATTGAAGATGCCAAATGTTACAGCAGCTCTTTACGAGAATACTGATTAGGAAACTCACGACAAACATATCTCACAAGGCTTGGGGAGAAGGATTGCCCTAGGCCATCCAGTCCCATTTCTACAAGGCATTCAGGGGGACACCATCTCCATACAACACATCTGAAGGAGCAGGCAGAGCCAGAGTGCATGCACGATTCCCAAGCCCCAACCACCACTATGGCTGCCCCTCAGTTTCCAGCCCATGCTGGAGGCTCCAGGAGTGACTCAGTAGCTGTGTCAGTCCAGCACCAGCTGCTGGCAGCACCTGCGGCCATGGGGTTCTATGCAGTGATTCAGAGGCTCCTGCAGAGCTGGGGTGTAGTGATGCTGAATGCGGAGGCTCTCTGTGAATGTATAAGTAGCTTTGGTGCATTCAATTAGCAGAAAATTTGGTTTGTCTCATTGCTGAACAATTGCAATGTGGAGAAATTTAATTTTATGGTGGCTGAGATTCTTTTGTGTGCAATGACAAACTAAGGAAACTCCAGCAGTGCAGCTATCCGTCATGCAGCTATTTTACAATCCTTTCTACTGCGTAAATGACACAGTGAAAAATTCCCTTATTAGTTTAGACACCAACGGTTCTCTTTCACTAGCAGTATCTGATTGAAATTAGTTGTACAGTCCTTGCGTTGCCCAGTCATGGAGGAAGGTCTGCCTCTCAATTAAGTGCAGTTAATTTCATAAGAGGCCGTGTCTCCACATCAGGATTGTCAGCTGCTCCAGAACAGAGAGAAAAGTGGAGGTTGCATCTAGTGTGCTGATTTGTGCTCCTGTCTCTGTATCCAAGACCTTGCCTGGGAGAGCTTTGGTCTCTGCAATGGGGATTTACGTAGAAGCTATTTTTCTGTGAAACTCCTTCCATTACTGTCTCCTGAAGTTCCTCCTGAAATTACTGGCACTGACTGCCTTCCTCATCACTCATATCAGTTGTTGGTAAAGGCTGGATAATGCTTTGTGTTTATCTTTATCAGTACTAATACTGCAGGCTTGCTGCATCCAGAAAAGGGGGTAGATGAGGAGACAGGAGGAATATCCCTGCCCTTTGTAAGTCTTTTTTTCTAAGTAAGAGGTATCACTCTGAGTACCAGCATCTGAAAGGAGAAGTGGTTTCATTTTTCTTTCCTAGGAGCACTGTGTACAGAAAACATTTCTGATCAGAGCTAATGGTTCTCCTTCCTGGGCACCTTATTCTAAAGATGAGGTCAGGGACATCAATCCAGTCTGCAAAGTTTGGATCTAAAGTCTGCTGCTTCTGTCAGAAGTTTTGACTTATTCTTATTGGACAAACCTTCAGAAGCAGCTGCAGTTCTTGGCTTCCCCTGATGCAGCAGACGTGCAGAGATGGTGTCTGTCCACAACCACAGAAAGGGATGGAGGATCAGAGGGCTGTGCCCCCGGGGGTGACAGTGGCAGGAGAGGAGGGAAAGACATCAGAAGGGCTCTGTGGGGAAACGTCTGTGTAAATGGAATTTGTTCTTCCTCTGATATCCAGCATTTAGAAACTTTATTCCAAAGACAGCATGTACAGAAGTACAATTTGAAAAACCTGCCTTGAGTTTAAACTTTTCAGAAAGAGAGGTCAGAGGTGACTTTCTCAGAGCCAAAAATGGGAAAGAGATTTTTGAGCACAAAGGCATCTCTAGCTATGCAGATGTAATATTTGGTGAGCGAGGCTGAAAGCATAGATTCCTGGTGAAAAGAAACATGTAAGCTCATCAGTGAGAATAATTTAAAACTTATCTGAAGATGTGGGGATTTTTGGAAGGTTTACAGTGAGTTGTGTGAGAGCTCCACTGTGGGGCATTGACTGGCCATGGGTGTTCTGAGAGAATTTCCCTCGCCGATGGTCTGCAGGTTGGGGTAGATGGTGCCAACTGTTCCTTCTAGCCTGTGCTCGTATTGTTTTTAGTGAAACCATTCTGTAGGGAGATCTTTGAGTCTCCATGTCTCTCAAGAGAGCATTTCTGCCAAGCAGGGAATGTACTTTGAATACACACTGAAGAACAATGAAGGTGTCTTGTTGGCAGCATCTAATATATTACCCTTTGATAAGAGATGCAGATCCCTTAAATTATTTAGATGAAAAGGGACAGCTAGTTTGTTTGACTGTCAGATCTCCTGGGAGAGGGCAACCTATTTATTTATAAAAAGAACTGCACTTGCTGTGTCTGGAGGGAATATTGATTAAGGGAAACATTGGAGAGGAGATACAACTTAGGACAGGATGGGAGATGACCGACAGATTAACATACGTTAATTTGGAAAGGGAGTAAATTATGCTTTCCAAAAAAGAAAGAACAGAGATGCAGGAAACAGAAGATAGCTTTTAAATAAGTCATTTGTATCCCAACCATTGAGATTTTCCTTCAGAGAAGCAACATCTTTGAGAAATCAGTGGAAAAGACCCAGGGCTGTGAAAAACTGAGAAGGCGACATTCTCATTAATGCTGTTGAGTTCTGAGAAATGGGGATTTCCACTGGTTCAGGTGTGTTGTTTACAATCTTTGTTTGTTTGTCTATTTGTTCATTTTTCCCCCAATATTCATGAACTCTGAAATTTTAGAATTATAAAGAAAAACTGGAAATCCCATTTTTCAAGCAGCAATATAGATGGTCAAAACTGGCACATTTGTGCAAATAAAAGCTGCAATATTTAGTGAAGGAGCATTTTTCTTTTTGCTATTTCCCATTTAGTTCCTTTCCATGTCAGTTCTAGGCATTCCTAAGTTTACACTACATGGAATTCATACATGTAAGAATGTTCCTATGTGGATATTCTTTCATGAAAACAGGTTTTTCATCTCTGAGGATGAATGTGATCCATGTCCTGAAGGTGCTGAGGAGATCCTGACCCTTCAGTTTCCTGCAGGAATAACTGCAGGGCTGAGACATTAAAATTGTTCAAGAGCACAGCTTTGATCTCTGTTGCTTTTTCAACGAAGTTTCAGTCCTGATATTTTTTTTCCTGCTTTCTGTGTATCATCTGTACTGTTTTACAGCAGGAATGTAATTTACTGAGCCTGCTTCTGCAGAACACCACCTGTTCTTGCATGCTAGGAGAGAGTAATCTTTATGTGAATTTCTTTGGAGGTTTTCAAGCTGTGGTCCATGGAACCCCATCGATCTAAGGATTAAGTTTTACAAGCCTCTAGAAAATAACTTTGAAAATACAAAAGCTTCCCATCTGTAAGCTGAAATGTGCAACTCCAGGGGGCCTTGTTTCCATCTGAGCATTCTTAGGAATTTGCATCTCTAAAGAAGTTGGAAACTTGGCGTACACCGTGATTAAAATGGAAGTTTGGAAAAGTTGGTGAACAACTTCAGGAGACTGTGTAGGAAACCTCTAAGCCCAAAAGTCTGAAAAGTTCTCGTTTATATGTTGGTGGAGACAAGAAGACTGATATTTCTCCTGAAAATGCTCCCCAAAGTTTTTTGCAAGAAATTCAGAAATGGTCAATAGAATCACAGAGTCACAGAACTGCTCAGGTTGGAAAAGACCTTAAAGATCATCAAGCCCAACTGCAACCTAACCATACTACCCGAACTCTAACAACCCTCCACGAAATCATGTCCCTGAGCACCACTGATGGAAGAAAAAGACTTTATTGACCAGTTGTGGTCAATTCTAAATACTTTCCATTCAAAACAAACAAACAATTTGCCCTGAAGAAGTAAATTTTTCAGTATTTTGTTGCTGCTGGAAATGAGTTACTCAATTAGGTTACTGGTTATAGTGGAGATGCTACTGTAAGGAAAGTCAGGAGATTCCTTATCCATATTAAAGAAACTGCATCTTTGAAAACTAAAAAATAAGAATAATAAAAATAAATTAAAAATAAGAGCTGACAGAATCTTCCTATTTCATCTCCCTGAGCAGCTTCTGAAGCAGGCCATGTCAGCAGTGCCCATTCCATGTGCTGTGGAGAAGATGTATCCAGGTGTCTTAGTGCAGCTGTGAGGTGGAGTGAGCTCACAATACCCAAAATGTAATTACTGTGTTTGAAATGTTGCATCTTTGTGGTGGAATATAGGCACTTGCTGTCCTATATAAAGTGTGTAACACACAGTGATGCCCTGGGATTAACATGTGGTGTGTATACGTCATATCATGCAACAACTGTGCATAACCAGTCTGTGTTCTTGAAGAGACGTTCATATTCTGATCTTTGGATGCTGAATTTTCATAGATATGAGCGTAAATCTTCAATAACTCATTAAAGAGATCTAACTCTGATCTTAGTGACAAAGCCTAGATTCGCTCTGCAGATATTTATGAAGTTACTTTGTTTTTATATCATTTTGACAGAAGAGTCAATTATAGTGAAATGGCTTTGTGTGTGTTTCCTGTTATCTGCAGGGCGTATTTCCAGTGAGTAATATTGTAGCCAAACTGGCTGAAATACCAGATGTAGATGAGCATATTTCTAAAGAGAATAAATGAGCCCTAGTGAAGTACTGAACTAAAATTGCATCTCTGTGTATATCCAGCTAATTTACCCCTTCAGACAATATATCTCTGGGTTTATGAGAGATTTTTGAAGATGTACATAGAAGTAATTCAGTAAGAAATGTACGCTTATTTTCAGCACAACCTGGATGCTTAACTGATATTAAGATCCTTGAAAATTGCCTTTGATATTCTGAATAAAAAGTCAAAGGGGGTATTTTTACTTTTGATTAAAAATTGACTGAGCAGGTGTAAAGATATATTGCCATTAGCTTAAGGGGAAACGTTCGTCTACATTCTTCCTTTGGTTTTTATTCTTTATTCATCTTAAAGGTTGCAAGAAAAGAGGGAGAAAGAATGAATGTGCGACTTCATTATCTGAAGTTAATGGGATTGCTTGACTCTTCACCTTTAGGAAATTCTGTTAGCCAACAACACCAGGAGGGTGTTGGGGACCTTTGCTATTCTGTTTCTGAGTATCTGTAACTTGGTGCAGGAATGCCTGCTCTACAAATCTGCCAGCCCAGCTGTCGGAGCTGTGACTTCCAAGCACGCTGGGTGGAGCTGATTTGGAATATCATGAGAAAGGGTTTGTGCTGTGGTGTCACCTTGAGGTGAAGGAAGATATCCCTGTGAGAATGGTATCAAAGCAGATGAGGCTGGTGTGGCTCACATGAGGATGGTCATGATGGTAGAGGACGTGAACAAATGTATGCTCTGTCTGATATTAAAATATTTCAGTCAAGCCCCAGCATGGTGTGCTGTCGGGAAGATTCCAGCAGCCTCCTGCAGTGCTGTGAAGATGAAGGCTGCTTTAACCTCTAGCAGAGGTCAGGCTGTGACAGGACTGCTAGAAGCAGTGAAATAGAGCTTTCTTCATGTTTCACTGGATCGTATTGATGTTTAGGCTGCAGACGAGGCTTCATTCTCCTGATACCTCAGTCTAGTCCTTGCATCTGGTATTAAATGAATATTCGAATACGCTTTTCCTTAGAAGTATGCGGTGTTAAGACAAGGAATTTCATCCTAGCTGCTTCTTACCATGGAAAAATAGGTTAGTGGTCTCATGAGAGGTCTTTGCTTGTCTCTTCTACTCCTGACCCACGACTTGTCATTTCTACTGAATGTGGCTGTTGTTGACAACATTTATCTGGAGAGGAATAAAGTGAGCCCTGAAGGGGCAGGATATGCAGTTCTCATCTGCTGCCTTTATAGCAGTCCCCTGTCTACTGTCTGATTTCTGTGCTCACAAAGAAGGAAAGAGGAACTGAAGGCAGCAGCCAGCTGCAGAGCTGGTGTTCTCATATGTTCCCTGTTCACAGGAAGGATGTCATGTACTTATCATGACATTCAATAATTTGGCCCTAGATTCACAGGGGAGTTGGTCAGGACCTGGCAGGGTAATATGCCAACTGATGGCTATTTTGTAGCCCAAGAATGAAGTCCTGGCTATTAGGCCAGTAACCTACATTTACTTTATTCTGTACTTCCAAATGCTTTGTTGTAAATCTGGATTTACACTGTGAGATTTTGGTACCAGTAAAGTGCAGGTCAGGACTCTTTGCTGAACATTTGACTTTCTCTGCTCAACACCTGGCGAAAGTGGCAATTGCAGCTGGCATCCTTTGGTATCAAGTAGAAAGAATGAAGAAGCAGGGAAATGCTTCTTTTAAAATGTCTTACAACTCTCACAGAGCAGTGAATCCATGCAAGGAAATGTGGGCATCAGTTTACTTGAGGATGTTTTATTTCTGCCATTTGGCAGCTTCTGATGAGTGCCTTAAAATCCTCCAGCTTATTTTTAAACAAAGAAAATCACACACACACACACACACAAAAGGCAGAAGATGAGAGTAGCTGTTTTGCATCTCCTAGAAAATGACTTCACTTGGTGTTTTCTTTCATTGTGGAGGTAGAAGGTCTACACTGGGAAGGATCAGAGGAAGGAAATTTGAAGCAATGTGCTACATGTACAGATGGTGATGCTGGCCATTTTAAAACAAAGTTTGAGAGTCCAAAAACCTGGCAGAACAAGTTTGGAAGGTGTGGGGCAGGAGATCAGAAGAGGAGTCAGTTCTACAGTAGGGATTAAAGACAGAGAGCCATCAGATGGATGATCACTGCCCAGCTTTAAGGCTTAGCTGAAAATACTCTGCGTGTATCTCTAGATATATTCCTCCCTTATCACCTGTAGGGTAGGAATCTAACCAGCCACTCTAGGGCAATATGTTTTTAAGATAATCTAGGACCAAAGCAGCTGAGGCTGGGAAGTCTGATGCTGATGTCTGGAGCTCCTGCCTGTGTCAAAATAATTTCATCTCTGCCAGCTGCCAGCGGGACTGTTTGGCTACAGGTAAACATGGGTCTCCTTGCAGCCCATGATGTGGTCTGTTCCTGAGCCACTCCTGCTGATGAGACAGGTCTGAAGATGCATTTGTAGACAGGAGTCCCAGAGTTGGAAAGAGAGATAGTGGAGAAAATGAAGGGCTAAAGAAGAGTGAAGAGATTCCACCCCTGCTGAGATCTGGGTAGCAGCAGGTAGAGATACCCTGTGTATTTCTAGGGGGATGTGGAAAATGTCTCACAGCCAAAAGGAGCAGTGTGCCAGGACAGGATGCTAATGCTAATCAAACGGATGTCAGAAGATGGGATATTTTCAAATAGTTGGTTGTTTATGGCTAAATTAAGAACCCCTCATTAATTCTCTGAGCTGGGACAATGCCACAGTATAAAAACTTAATGGTTCTCTCTAAAAATATCCCTTCAAAAGAATCAAAGAATAACACGAAATATCACCCAACAATTTAGAGGTTATTACTAGATATAGAGAACAATAAATAATTAAGGCTGTTGATTTTAATACTTCAGAATTGGCGGCTGGAAATGGAGTGTTTGCAAGCTGTGTGAACAGATATCTTTAAAAGAAAAGATGTACATATCCCCTGTGCAGATTAATTCTAAACTATTTGCATATTTTGCCTTGAAAAGTAATCTGAACAGAGTCGAACATGATGCTCGTTTTGAAATCTTCTAAGCAGAAGGAGGAGCAGAAAGTGGCTGCTGCCTTTCGCAAGGATCTGTACCCCCAAAGCACTTTGCAGACCACGTGCCCATAAATCTTCTGGCAGCTAATGAAGTAGCACTGTGCAGCACTGAAATGAGCAGATGTCTACAGCATTGAGGAATTACATGAAGTTTAGATAAGGTGTCAAGAATAACTTCACTGACTGTCTTACAGACTGCAATTTTAGGCAAGCACAGCATAATTATGGGACAAATGTTGCAAACTAAAAATGTCTATTATCATTCTTTAATTTAAAAAAGCAATTACTTTAGCTATTCTTATGAACCTTACATGATTGTATTCTGCTGTACTAGCAGTAAGTTTTACTGACATCAAATTTTCAGTGAAGAAAATGTTAGAGTTACACAATCTGCTGAAGTGAAATTAAAATTTCGCTGAGGGTGATTGTAATCGTCTTTCCCCGAGACACAGAAACCATATTGTGGGTAATTCTGTCATAAAATCAGAGAATCACAGAATCATTAAGGTTGGAAAAGACCTATAAGATCACCAAGTCCAACCAACCACCCGCTGCCTATATTGCCCACTGACCACGTCCCTCATTGCCACATCTCCACAGTTCTTGAACACCTCCAAGGACGGTGACTCCCCCACCTCCCTGGGCAGCCTGTGCCAGTGCACCACCACTCTTTTGAAGAAGTTTTTCCTGATATCCAAGTGCCTCATGGATTTCAAACTCTCATAGTTACATTCTTGCAAGTCAGCCATTAACAGCGTGCCAAGAAATACGATATTTTAGTAAATTGAGTTAATAAAACTGTATAACAAATTGATGTGAAATAATTGGTATTGGATCACAAATAGTCCTTAAGAAAGAAAAGTAGCAAAAGCTATGCTGTAAACTGACTATTGCAAATTATTTATTCAGTTGGTGAATGATTAGTGGCGCTGGAATCTGTCCAAGCCACGGTGGATTTATTTGTTTATAAGAAGACTTGCAAAGGTGATTATAGTGTTAACACTGGATTATTTTTGTCCTCTTAAGCAACTGTTTCCTTGTCAAACTATTCATTGGTAATTAGAAGGGTCTAGCAGCAATGCAAAATCTCTACAAGTCAGCCATTGCATCCAGCAGGCTTGAAGGATAAAACCTCTTTCTTTGCCAAAAGTGCCAGTAAGCCGTTCTTGACCACTAATCCCAAACAAGCTGGCTATAATCTCAATTTCTCACTTCACAGTACTTCAGTACTCATAGAACGTGGCTGATACTTGGGGAACTGTGAGTGGCATCAGAAACGAGCAATGTATCCCAGCTGCAGGGGTCCAGCACCAAAAAGCACACAAAGACCAGTCCTGCCTGGGCTCTGCCATTCGAACAGGCATTTTATTTTCGTCCTGAAAAGCAAGGTATGTTATATGTTTGGTTTAGATACCTAACTTGAAACAGATAAATTTAATCCACTGGGATCCTGTCCTAGCAGTGGACACATTTCCAGCCAGAAGCAGGAGATGAAAGTGTAGCCCTTCTGCTTCAAAAAAACTTCAATAAGAAAAAAATAATTGACTGTGAAAACTGCCAGTATGGTTTGAAATGATGCAATTTCAAATCTGATGAGCAATTCCTTTCTGAAAGACTGAGTAGGTCAGAATTATAGATGTGGGAATATCCTCTCCTGTTAAAGTTCTTGCTATTCTTCAAGACCCTACATATGCACAATTATATATTCAATTTGCAATCAAATTCAATGATCCAGAAACGCAAGAACACAGTTATAGGCAAACGAAGTTTGGCAACATTCATGAAATAAAGAATGGATAATCAATCTGATGCCTCAGATATAAAAAAAGGGAAAGAAAATAAAGGCAGGCAACAGGTGTCAATTCAGAAGGAGGGTATGGACCACTCTGAGGGCAGATGATCAGCCAAAATGCTAGGAAAGGGTCCAATTAATGCCTGAAAAGCAATGCCAGTTGCAACTTTGTTGGAGCTTTTCAGTATAGGGAGGACTCTTACTCCTTGGCCTCAGTTGCCCAACTTGAAACTGAAGGAATCATATTATTTTTGTTTATCATATCTGTTTTAAGTCTTATTTTGAGAGATTAATCATTTTGTTATGACGTTGAAGCACAATGCAAATAGGGTTCAAATAACTTTACTCAAGGCCTGGCAAACAACAAATCTGTTGTTTTCTGGCTAATTTTTAAAATGCTGCAAAGCAGATAGAAATTTAGCAGTATATTCCATAGAAACAACATTGTATAAGAAATGATGCTGGAGGATCTGAACTATAAAGAAAGATGCTGAGTAGGTTGGTCTATTCAAGCAATGAAAGAATCAGGAGTTACAGCTACGTCTTCAAAATGAGTTTTGCAAAAAAGACACATTCCCAGAGCAGATCAGCATAAACACAGCAGGTAATCCAAGCTGATTTTGATTTGCTTAAAGAATTTCCAGGAATAAACCCAAGCAAGGAAGAAGAATTTTGGCTGAAGATCTGAGTTTTTCGCTAGCTGGTTATTGATGATGCATACGAATATAGTACTGCCAGCCATTGTAAGACGTATTTTTCTTTAATTTCACACTTGACTAGGGTAGAATTTCAGTGTTTGTTCATTTCATAGCCTTCAAGAATGGTTTATGAACAATGTTCTAAAGGCTAAAAAAAAAAAAGTGCTAAGATTAAAGTGAAATGTTTACTGTTGTGACAGTTTCATGACTTTTTCAGCCCAGCTTTCGGTTGTGTACTTTAGTGTTCTTACAGACTAAAGCACAGCTGGGATATTTTCAGGTAGACAATCTTTGTGCGAGTCTCAGTCCAGAAATCTGTGAGTTGTTGTTGGCTTAATCAGGACCATCAGCTCATCCAAGAAATGTTTAGGATCAGAATCTGAGGATAAGATGGTAAGCCCTTTAGGAGTGGTCACTGAAGGACAATACTGAGATGAAGTAGGAGAATAAGAGGGACTCACACTTCAAGGTGGCTCTCATGTTAAATCTGACTTTATTCTCACTTCGGGGGATCCCCAGCAGAATAAAAAATATTAATTTTAGAAAAGCAAGTCTTGATACACTCCAGACTAAGCGAGAAGAATTGAAAAAAAAGATTTCTTCCAGCTGTGGAACTGATATGCAGTAATTACAGGGATGATGTTAAGTGTTTGATTGATGACATTAAGTTACTCTTTACTGCATCATCAGGATTTCTTGTGCAGATGAACTGCCTTTGCTTAACAAGAGAGGGGGAGATTCCACCATCAGCCAAGAAACCAGACTGAAAACATACTTGGCAAGAAGTGTCTGAGTCTACACAGAGACCAGCCTTGTAACACAAAGAGTCATCTTACTTAAATGTGACAGCCACATCTACGTCCTTTAGAATAGTGTTTGGGTTAATAGGTTTGTTGGTCATCCCATCTACCATAATAAATCCTGACAATGTGCAAGCTCCCTAACTCCAAACCTCAAGTTATTTGCTTCTCCAGGTTGTTTGTAATGAGGTTGTTTAACTTCTCCTATATTATGATGCTTTATTTTTTTTCTTTCTTTCTATATTTTTCTCTCAGTCTCAGTGAGCAAGAAGGTAGAAAGAATCTAAGGGAGAGATTTCAACAAGATCACATCTGTTAGTGAGAGAAACATTACTGGAATATTGTCTTGTCATTTCCTAGATGGTGCTAATGCAAACATTATGCAATTTGCAGTAGTATAAGAAAGGTTTGTTGCTGATGCAAACAGATGTTTCAGTGCCAAAGTAGAAATACGGGGAATAATTTTAGATGTAATTAAAGTACTGCACATTATAACAAGTTTGTACTTTTAAGAGTGTCTTGAAGCATTAACCTTGAATTATATGATTGCTTTGTGATAGGTGGAGCATTGAGGAAATTTACTCTAGGAAAGGCGAAGACACTGCACTTTGCTCTTCATCACCGGGGCTCCTTTAACTGTGTAGTGCAGTGCTCCCTTCTGGCCCTGGCCCCACTACATGTTTGAAAACCAAACTCCATCCCTGCCCTCTCAGCTCCTTCAGTCCACACCCTTATGCAGTAAAACACACCGAGGTGAGGTTTCCTCCAGCTTCCATCTGATGAACAGCTCCTGGCTTGGAGCTTTGGGATGAATCTGATAGCCCTTATAATTTCAATCCTGCCCAGCAATAGTGACTGTTTTCCAGAATATCTCACATAGCATGGCGGAAGAGTAATTCCATTTAGAGGTTTGTGCTTAGAATGAAGACATTAAGAAATGAGTCCTTTGCCACAAATCACTCTTCTTCCCCAGAGAATGATGGTCATCACGCTGTGCTGGAGCCTCACGGTGTGAGGACGGCTCTTCTTCTATGTTGGGAGCACACCAGCCTCATTAATGTCAGTGAGAAATGCTTGCATTAATAATCCCAAATGATATACTCGCTGTGCCAAAGCAAAAGGGATATTCTTTTGTGCTCAGAAACTTCAGCCACGTGAATTACTGTTGCAGAGAGTCTATCTTTGTCAGCCTTAACATTAATTTATGCTCCTGGGTTGGGCGTTTGCAGGAAGTCAGCAGTGCTGGGAGGGGATGAATCAGCAGAAGCAGCGTTTTGGAGAGTAACCTCTGAAGCAGGTCTGGAAATGAGCCTACCTAGTGTTGTTATGGACTCAGAAGGATCTTCTGATACACCGTGATATGAGCATGGGGTAAAACTGTTCCTCTGTTTGTGGGACTGGGAGGTTTCTGCTTGGCTCATGTGATGGAGTGCCAGCAGTGATGAGCAGTATGCATGAGGAGCCAAAGTGGCTGCATCTGCAGCATAGTGCATCCATGGGGCTGTGAATTCAAGAAGCAAAAGAATAAAAATTTTAAAAAAAAGAAGGATTATGTATTGAATCTGGGCTCACTCAGTCTATAAGGAGTAGTTTTGCTGTCCTTGAATGACCTGGTTGGGTACTTCAGCAGTGCAACGTCTTGGGGGTGATTTGGGTCCTACCAACTGAGTGGGGCATTGCTGAGCCATGGTGCTGCAAGCATAGCAGCTCTCTGCTTAAGATCATTGCTCGCTTCTCTCCCACTGAAGCTCCTTTCCTTCCTGATGCTGACTGTGTTACAAAGACTGAGTATCTGAGCAACTGAAAATTTCTCTCATTTTTCTGTTGAGACGTGGAGCATCACAACAAAAGGGTATGACCAGGAGCAGTCAGCCAGCAGTGGGTCTGTGCAATGCATACAGATTCACTCTGTGTTGGTATGGATTTTAATTTGGACTAGGATTGTAATTGTAGACTATCCTTTATTTTTTTTTTTTCTTAGGATGTACAGTCTGTGATGCTGGCTGTCTTTGTTTTCCCTTCATGTCAGCTGAACACTGTTACTTCTCAAGTCACTGCCAGGACTTGCTGGGGAATTTGTTTTACCCTTAAATCACTGACGAAATTCCAATAGGAAGCTAATTTATCAATTAACTGAACAACTGCCATACATAAGTGGGAAAAGATTATTTTGTACATGTTTTTTTTCTTTATCCATACAGATTAGGTCACTGTCTTGCTAAAATGCTTTGTTGCCCATATACACCCTACTCTATGCACTCTACTCTGCCCCATTTCAATGCTAATGGGAAGATTTACTCCCCAGTATTAATTGGACAGATCTTAATCTGTTTCACATTGGTGTAAACTCAGAGTAACTCTCTTGAAGAGCTCCTTTAGAATAATATTGCTGTATTGTGGAGGAAAAATATGCCAAAATTTTCTGTATAGTAGAAAAGGCTAGAGGCAGCGTTACAAATCCTAGTAGAGGAACAGTTCTGTGAAATAGAAATACTTCTGTTCAATACCTGCAATTAAACATTAGGAGCAGATTTGGTAAACTATGAGGGGGAAATAACTGTCTTGGTGTATATAATTTTCAATATGAAAATGTTAAAACTGCTTTAGAAAATCTGGCAGATGATTCACTTTAGAGAAAAAAAAATCAGTAAGGTGGGTTTACTGTCTAGAGTAGCAAGGGGAATTTTTGCTGGTGTGTTCCAGGTGAATGTGATTAAACAGCAGGCACTGATGGAGGCAAATCAGCATCTATTTCAGGTGAGCCTGAGGGGCTGAGCCTGAGGTCAGAGCTCAACACCTAGAAGTGTAACTTGATGTTTAAGAGGCAAGATTAGAAGAGAAACTTGGATGCGGCTTTTGCAGTAAAACTTGGGCTAGTTGAGAGTTATGGGTGCAGTTGTCTGGACTTTTTGAGAATAACCGAGGTTATGACATTGAATTTCAAGCTCTTGTAGACTTCCCTCATTTCACACCTTTGGTTTCTCTATTCTACTTTTGAAAAAACTGAAAGCTATATACAAGAAATATGCAGCTCCCATTAACTTGTGAGCGGGGAGAGGAGGCAGAGATTGCCGACTTTTTAGATAAGTGAGTGTCAAGAACCAAAGTATATGCTACATTAATTCGTATTCTTTCCTCTCCATAGACAACTGCATACTAACCTCTCTCCTTTGAGCTGCAGTAACTCTAAGTGATACAATCCAGAAAATTGGTTGCAAACATAGCATCCTTACTGTGCTTTCAGGCATATTGAATGCAATCTAGCAGATCTGTGAGTTCAAACTTTTCCAAATGCTTCATTTCTTTTGAAAACATTCATTGTAAGGCCGAGAGAAAGAAGAAAAGTAGCCTCCTGTCTCTTTTAGTATTGAGTGTGGAGTGATTAGTGCACCTGGCTGTGCCTCCTCACCTGTTTCCAATCACATTTGCAGAGCCCTAGGAGGCAGCTTGCCCTCCTTCTATAAAGGGCAGTTGTGCTGCTCTGCATGTTATTTGAGTTTTGAAGTCGACTGCTGGGGATGTTTCATTGATACTTGTGTAATGTGTTACAATTCCACTGACAAAGTTTGTCCTTTCCTGTGTGTCCTGGCTGTGTCCTCACACACCTGAGAGCTCTGCTGCTGAACCAAGTCATCTAAAGGTAAGAGAAGTGCTTGGTCTTTAAGGGCAGCGTTGGTATAAACCTGTGAATGTGTTTAGGTTTAGAATTGTCAAGAGGTTTATGTGTGGATGTTTCATAGCCTCTAATACAAGGATAGATGAGAGATCTGGGTGGTGTGGACTATTTTCTCCACTGTCAGGAGAACTGTGAACTCCTCTAGCAGCACAGGAGAGGGGTGGGAGTGAGCAGTTGAAATAGCTCTGAAGGTCATGGCCTCTATGGATGAATTGCTGGAGGAAAATCCAGGCTATGTGTTCTTGTGCCTGTGAATGATTGTCCTGAGCTCTTTTTCTATTGGCATTAGTGATTTCTGGTCAGTTATCTAACGTGTTGGAAGACTATGACTAAAATGTCCTTTCTGTTGTTTTATGGTCTGCTGATGAAATACTAGCCTTCACATGA